>NW_023276808.1:5392073-5422131 GCF_003668045.3 Cricetulus griseus
AAATTTGGAATGGAGAGTATCTCCAATGGTGCTGTTGTAAGGGTGAATGCTATAATTTACCTTTTAAGGAAGAACACGATCCAGGAAAATTTTTGTCATATTTGATTTCTTCTCTAAAGTATAGAAAACGTCAGTCTCTGGCAACTCCACTGAAGGCATGAGTGAAATATTCACATTCTTCTCAGAGTTTGGATGTAAATTCCTGGGCCTAGGTTCTTAAACTTATAAATAACTTGAAAGATGTTATCACAAAGAACAGGAACTTCCCAATTTTGGTTAAAACTTATTAGTAAATGGCCTGGTTTTCAAGCTAGATTTTCTATATTTTTGTGATGGGTCTTCAAATTAGTGTTCCCCAAATTTCCCTTGGATAAAGTTATATGTAAGGTCTACCAAGCACAGAGGGACAAGTTCTCAATCACTGTTAGTTTTCCTTGGAAACAGTGTAGAACTAAGATTAGCATGAATGCAAATATGACATTATATCATTTTTTCGTGATAGGGATTACTTTAATCACTATTAAATATTGTAGAATCACTTGGTATACAAATGTTATGCTCTGTATCTTACTTCTTCGTAGGATATTATCTCTCACAATATAGAAGAGATAATTAATGTCTATATTCTCCCCATTGAATATGGATTCCTGCATGCCACTCTTAGTTCACTCCTGAAAATCTGATGCTATGCTCATGTGGTTAACAGAAATAAGTTAATTTCACATATGAGAATTTTCTAAGTAGGTTTACAAGGTTAGTTTTGATGAGTTTAAGTCTAGGTCTTACCTTTGTCCCTCTTTCCACAGAAAGAGAAAGATTCAGAACCTTGAGGGTAGTACTTCATTTCTTCTTGTTCCAAAGAGTGAGGAGCCATGATTTTACAGTCATGCACTCAGGTGTTCCTCTAACCTCCTCTGATTAGAGCAAGAATTTCTTAGTTCCAGTTGAGAATAAATATATATTCTAGGAATACTTGTTTGGATGGGAATATACAAACCTTTGTTCTACTTAATATGAAGTTCTGGGGCCTCTGACATGAAATTTAACTGTCTCACCTAGCTTCTTCTTGACTGGATAGATCTCAAATTCCCTTGATTAATGTTTAGGAAACTTTTGCCTCCTGTGAATAATGCAAACATCTAAATCCCAACATTATTTTGTCTGAAACCCATTTTGGCGGCTAGGGAATGTCCAAGATCACCTGAATCAAGATATATATGTCACATTGCTTGTTGATCTAATAAGGAAGTCCGAAGCCCTTGGTTCTCAGTGTGCATTTCTTAGTAAACTTCTTTGGTAATCAATAGTTTATATTGTGTCCTGGTAGTTTCTTAGATTTATTTATGAGAAAATTTGCTATGATTGAAGTCCTGAGATATCTCCTAATGAGGGATAATAAATACATAATAAATATAGCTGGAAATATGTATCTGTGCACTTCTTAGGCCATTAGTTCTAAACATATATGTCACATAGCTTATAGAGTCATGAGCATGCTGTTTGGCTATCATCTTGAAAAGGAGCATATCTGTCCCATTTGGGGAATGTGATTGGGTCTGAAGCATTCTAGTTCTGTTAGGTCTGATTGTTCTGAGGGACAAGTTGTTATGCTCCCTTGCTGAGGTTCTACCTGTTTGCATCTCTTCTTAGTTTGTAATGTATTGTCTCCAGAGTCCTAGAAGTAGACTGGAAAGTGACACCTTCATAGGAAGGGAGACGTTGAAAGATACAGTATGCCAGTATGGACAGTTTTAAAGGTCCGTGTGTGAACTTCAAAGGCCCCAAAGAATCAAGGACAGGAAAAGTGGTCCACAATCCAGCATGTAGGTGTGGGACAATCTAGAACTCATATAACACATGTAGAGGTTGGTAAGATGTCTTTAGTGTAGATGAAAGTTACTTGTGCTTGATGTGAGGATGATGGAATGTCTAGGGACCCAGATGTACCTGGAGTAAAGTTAAGTCCCTTTCATGAAATATGTTTGTTGTGATGATTTCATCAGGTATTACAACTGAGCTGGGAATTTGTCGGCCATAGGTTTTCTAGCCTAATCCATTTTAATCTGTATGTGATCTACTGAGGCTTCCTTTTGCACTGTTTTTCTGTTTCCATATGCTTCTCCTAATAGAGGAACAGATGGAGACACCATTGTAAGATGGAGAATAGGTGAGCTATTCTATCTGGAATAACATCTGTGTGAAATTCTGGTCTGCATGCATGGACAACAATACAGAACTTTGAGTGAACTACAAATGCCAAAAGAACTCCTGGTAGAGCAAAAGCTTTGCACATCAACCTCCAAGGAGAGGCATCATCACGAACACCTCTCTCATTTGTGGTACTTGCTAGGACCTCTCCGACACTGTTGGAGTAAACCTGTGCCTGTATTGAAGATGAAGGGAAGAACTCAGAAAAAGAAAACCCAAGATTAATGACAAAGTCCCATCCATCAGATGTGTTCAATGTTAGTGTTCTCTCAGCTTTTAAGGAAGGCGAAGGAGTTTTAGTTCAATGATTTTCTGGTACAGGCCATGGTAAACTTTTGCTGATCCATTGAGGCTTACTCATGTGGTACTTTGTAATATACGTCTGCTTCTCATAGAGGATGACAATATTGGGACACTTTTATAAGAAGGCAAATGTATTTGTATTATATGTGGGAGGGCATATGTATGAGCCTCCAGTCTACAGGAATGTACAGTGTTATAGTCCCTTGAGTGAAGTGCAAAGGCTGAGAAGAATCAGGGACAGTGCAAAATAGGTTCAATGAGGCCTGTGCAGGGGAGCGATAAGCAAGTATTTCTCCCTCACTCGTGGATAATGTTATAGCTTGTCAGGTAGACTAAGAACTAATCTGGACTTCTTCTGAGGTTGTATAATTGTCTGTCCCCATGGTAATGCCAATGCTAGATTTTAGGCCTCCCTCGGTCTTAAGGCATCAAATGGAGTTTGTGGGTCATAGGATTGCTGTGCAATGCCATTGTGACCTTGATGTGATCTACTGAGACTTCCTTCTGTGGTGATTTCTGGTTTCTATCTGTTTCTCCTAGGGGAGGAATGCCTGGAAACCATTTTGTAAAAGGGAGTATCAGTGATCTCTTCCTGTATAGAGTCCATATGTTCATGGGTCCAGTTTACAAGAATGGATAGTGTTATAGGTCCTTGAGTGAACTTTTGGGGAAGAAAATTTACAGAGCCAGGACCCTCTGAATGTGAGGAATCATTCAGAACTCCCTCCATTATGCACTTTGTTTGTGCTCCTCCAGTAGAGACGGAAGTATCCTGTGACTCTTCTGAGAATATAGGAAAGTCTAGAGACACAGATGTTCCAAAAATAATGTCAAAGTCCCATTTATCTTTTGTATTGAATATTAAGCCTCCCTCAGCTGCTAAAACGTTGATGGGAGGTTTTTGTCATCAGATTTCTGGCCTGAGTAATTTTCAGCAGAATGTGATCTATTCAGGCTTCCTTGTGCAGGGGCTGCCTGTGGAATTTTGGTTCTCATACAAGAGGAAGGTCTGGGGTCATCTTTCATAGAGGGAGAAGTTTTTAGCTCTTCCACCTGAAAGGGCTTATGTGTGAAAGTCCAATCTACCTGTATTGACTGTGTTGTTTGTCCTTGATTGAAGGTCACAGGCTGTACAGAGTCAGCGACAGAGAAAAATTGGTCCCCCACTGAAGGAGAGGCATCATCCAGAACTTCTCCCTCAATTGTGGATGATGTTAAGGCCCCTCTAGTAGAGCTGAAAGAAACCTGGGCCTCTTCAGAGTATTCAGGAATATCTGGAGAATCAGATGTCCCCATTATAATATCAGTGTCCCATTTATAAGAATTGTTTGGTATTACAACTCCCTCGGCTATCAAAGCAGTGAAAGGAGTCGGTTTGTTGTGTTTTTGCAACTCTAGGCCAGTATGATCTGCTTTTGATCTATTGAGACTTCCTCATGGTTTAGTTTCGTGGTTCAATCTTCTTGTCTTAGAGCAGGAAACCCTGGGCCTCAATTTGTAGGAGGGAGAGTGAGTGATATCTTCGTTCCGGTTTAGCATATGTATGTATGTCCAATCTGCTGGAATGGATAATGTTACAGACCATTGAGTGAAGTGTAAGGGTCCAAAATAACCATGGCCAGGACAATATGAATCCGGATATTCCTGTAAAGGTGTGGAATCATCCAAATAACCTACAACGCATTTGGACTCTGTTTGGGCTTTGCTAGTAGAGATGGAAGTAACCTGTTCCTGTTCTGAGAATAAAGGAAGGTTTAGAGACCCAGATGTACCAAGAACAATGTCAAAGTCCCATTCATCTTTTATGTTGGATGTTAGGCCTTCCTTAACTGTTAAAGAAGAGGTTAAATGTTTTGGGTCATTGCAATTATGTTCTAAGGAATTGGCATCAGGATGTGATCTATTTAGTTTTCTTTGTGCTGTGTCTTTCTGTTGAATACTGCTTTTCATAGAAGAGGGTGGCATGGGGTTATTTTTGAAAAAAGAAGAAGTTGTCAACTCTTCTACTTGAGAGAAACTATGTGTGAACTTCCAATCTACAAGAATGGACAGTTGTGTAGGCCCTTGTGTGAAGTTCAAAGGCTGAGAAGAATCAGGGACAGAGCAAAATTGTATTCGTGAACCTTCTACAGGAGAGTCCTCAGCCAGACCACCTCTCTCACTTGTAAATGTTGATAAGGCCCCTCCAGGAGAGCTGGAAATATCTTTGGCCTCTTCTGAGGATGAAGGAAAGTCTGGACACTCTGATGGCCCCATGATAATACCAATTAAACATTAATTAGATATGCATGGTTTTAGGCCTCCCTCAGCTCTAAAGGCATTGCAAGAATTTTGTGGGTCATAGGATTGTTGTGCAACGCCATTGTTATCTGGATGTGATCTACTGACTTTTCTTTCTACTGTGGTTTCCTGTTTCAATCTGCTTCTCCTAGAGGTGGAACATATGGAATCCAATTTGTATAAGGGAGAATGTGTGATCTCTTCCTCTGGGAATGGCATATATGTGTATGTCCAATCTGCAGGAATAGATAATGTTATAGGCCCTTGAGTGGTCTGAAAGGGCATAAAAGATCCATAGACAGAGCAAAATGGTTCCAGACACACCTTTGAAGGTGACGGATTACCCAGAATTCCCTCACTTGTGGACTCTGTTTTGTCCCCAGCAATAGAGTTGGAAGCAACCTGTGTCTGCTCTGAGAATATTGGAAGGTCTAGAGACACAGATGTACCAAGAACAATGTCAAAGTCCCATTCATCTTTTGTGTTGGATGTTAGGACTCCCTCGACTCTTAAGGCATTGATGGGAGATTGTTGGTCGTAGGATTTCTGGCTTGAACAAATGTCATCAGCTTCTGAACTATTCAGACTTCCTTATGCAGTGGCTGCTTGTTGAATTCTGGATTTCATAGAAGAGCATGGCCTAGGGTACTCTTTTATATAGGGATAATGTGTCAGCTCTTCATTCTGAGAGGGCATATTTGTGAACATCCACTCTACAGTTATGGACTGTGTTTTTGTTCCTTGATTGAACTGCAAAGGCTGAAAAGAGTCAGTGACAGAGAAAAATCGGTCTATAGCAAAATCTGCAGGGTTGAAATAAACCAGAACTCTTCCTTCAAATGTAGATGATGCTAAGGCCTCTCCTGTAGATCTGGAAACTATATGGACCTCTTTTGATGATGCAGTAGTTTCTGGAGAATCAGAGGTCCCCAATAAAATATGAGTGTCCCATACATCATAAGTGTTTCTTGTTAGCACCTCCTCACTTGTAAGGCAGGGCTTGGAGTTTGTGGGTCATATTTTTGCAACCCTAGGCCATTGTGTCCTGGTTTTAATCTACTGAGGTTTCCATGTGCAGTTATTTCCTGTTTTAATCTGATTCTCCTAGAGCGGGAATCTTTGGGCCACACTTTGTAAAAAGGAGATTTATTGATACCTTCGTCTGGGTAGGGCGTATGTGTGTATGTCCAGTATGATGGAATGGATAGTGTTATAGGTACTTGAGTGAAATGCAAGGCCCCAAAAGAACAAGGACCAGAGGAAAATGGTTCCTGAGACAACTCTGAATGTAAAAGATTATTCAAAGCACCTTCCTCCCATCTGGAATGTGCTTGGGCTTCACCAGAAGAGATGGACCTATCCTGTGCCTGTTCTGAGAATAATGGAAGCTTTAGAGACCCAGATGTACTCAGAACAATGTCAAAATCCCATTTATCTTTTGTATTGGTTGTTAGTCCTTCCTCAGCTATTAAAACATTGGTAGGAGTAGGTGGGTCATTGGATTTGTGGCCTGAGCAATTGTCATCATATTGTGATCTATTTAGGCTTCCTTGTGCAGTGGCTACCTGCTGAATTCTGTATTTCATAGAAGAGGAAGGCCTAGGGTCCTCATTTATAGAGGGAGAATGTATCAGCTCTTCTACCTGAGAGGGCATATGTCTGAGTGTCCCATATACAGGTATGGAAAGTTCTGTTGTTCCTTGATTGAACTGAAAAGGCTGAAGAGTGTCAGGGGCACAGCAATACAGGTCTACAGCTCTCACTATAGGGGAGGCATTGGCCACAGCTCCTCCGTCCATTGTGGATGATGCTAAGGCCCCTCCAGTAGATTTTGAATTAACCTGGGCCTCTTTTGAGGAAGAAGAAATGTCTGGAGAATCAGATGTCGCCATTAAGCCATCTGTGTCCCATTCATTGTAAGTGTTTGTTGTTGGGGCTCCCTTAGCCTTTAAGGCAGTGCAGGGAGTTTGTGGGTCATATTTTTGCAAATTTAGGGCATTGTGTCCTGATTTTGATCTACTGAGGCTTCCTTGTGCTGTGGTTTCATGTTTCCTTCTTCTCCTAGATGAGGAAAGCCTAGGCCCCTCTTTGTAACTGGATGTATGAGTGACCGCTTCCTCTGGGTGGGGCATATATTTGTATGTCCAGTCTGCAGGAATGGAAAGTGTTATAGGCACTTGAGTGAACTGCAGGGACCCAAAAGAACAATGGGTAAAGCAAAATTTATTCACAGACTTCTCTGAAGGTGAGGTATTATCCAAAACTCCTCCCTCACTTGTGGGTAGTACTAGAGACCTGCCAGTAGCCGCTTGTATAGTCAGATAGGAATGGGGATTCTCTTTATGAAATGGCAAACTTTTTAATGTCTTAAGTGGTGTAAAATTATTGGTCAGCCCCACATTTGCAAATGGAAATTGCTTAGAAATCTTTTGTTCTAGATTTGTAGATTTTGGATATGCTTGATCTGTGTGAGCTTGCCTAAGTTTTCTTTCAGGATGAATGGAAAGATTTTGTTCTGCTTCACTACAGGAAAAAGAAATGAGGTCCTGTTCTGGAGAGGGGAATCTTCTGGGTTTGTCTTCCAGATATTTGGAAGATCTCTGCCTCCCATGAACAGAGGCAGAGGTGACCCTCATCCCTGAAACAGATTTTGAAACTGTAAATGGGGTAGTTTTCAGGGACGTTTGATTAGATGGTGAGTTTACCAGTCCACGTTGATCAGAGGAAGATGGTCCAGTTGGTTCTGCATAAGTACCTGTTGACTTTGTGTTTGCATCCTTTGGACCAGGTCCTGAAGACCTTGCAGCAACTCCACTACAGATCAGGCAGCAGTCCACATTCTCTTCCAACAGGAGAGACATATCCAAGTGTCTTTTACCCTTCTCTGCTCTGGGCAGAAAAGATGACCTAGGTCTTTTTCTGATGACAGGATGGAAAGCAGACAGTCTGGGATCACTGCTCACTGTGTTTCTCATGGTATCTAGGATCTGCAAAATGAGTGGTCCCTTTCCTTTCTGGCCCTGTATCAGCTCCTTTGTGGAGCTTGAAGTGCCCATACAGTCTGTAGATACTTCAGGGCCTGCAGTATAGTACTGGCTGTCTGCACGTCCAGAGTCAGTGTATCTTACCCCCGTGCAACTCTTGCCCTCTCCCTGGTCCACATGAGAGTCTCTGCACCACAATGTGGGGAGAGATCGTGGCAGCTCTTGTTGAGGTGGCAAATACTTCTGGGCTTTGTTGGTTGTCAAATACTCCAGGCTTTGTCTGAGTTGTAAAACTCCTCTTGTGAGTCTTGGTTGCTGATATAAGTCCATGGTCTGAGAGACCATGATGTGTGATCAAAGGGCCACAGCCTAGCTGAAGCCTGTAGGAGTCTCTCCACTGGTCTGGGCAGGTAGTTTCTAAGGCAGTTGAGCAGAGAAAACTGTCTTAAGTTATTTACCTCAGGCAAAGAGGGTTGAAGGCTATTTCCCATGGCAACTGACGACAGGAATAGGGTAATCGATTGTGTTTGTAGGAAAGGAGTCTTTTCTTCCCAAGATCTGTGTACACTTGTGGCAGGCCAAAAGGAGACCTGGAGTGACAGTTGGCTTCAAGAAGTGATGGAAGTTCCAGAGATACTCTCCCGATCAGGGTTCTCTGCTGGGGAGGAGAGTTCACCAGTGGAACCTGACCTCCAATGGCAACTGGCTGCAGGAAGAGATTAAGCGATATACTTTGTGAGAGACTTTTGTTCCCAAGACCTGAGAACACGTCCAGCAGGTCTAGCGCAGAACTGGAATGGCAGTTGGCTCCAGGAAGTGATCAAAGTTCCAGAGGTAAGCTCGCGAATACTGTTCTCTCCTGGCATTCCAGAGGTGTGCTCGTGATCACATTCTCTGCTGGTGAGGGGAGTTCGCCAGTTTGGCCTGACCTGGCTGTTTCATGAAGGAGGCTTCACAGACAACCAAGTTCTGTGAATGAAAACAAATAGTTTGGACTCTGCATTGGTTACTCACATTAACCATTCTAGCACCCATTGATATTGGCCATGACAAGTTGCTTAGGTAAAAAATGAAAAGTGCACTGGCAAAGTGGCTGCGTGTCTTTTCTCTCAACAGTTAAGAGGAAGAAGAACGTGAAACTCTAAGTGTGAGGCCAGACCTATCTGGAAACAGAGTTCTAGGTAAGTCAGGAATGTAAAGAATGTCTCTGCTGCAACGATGAGTTTATAATAATTATAATGTTGATGATGATGATGATGATGATGATAATAACAATAGTAATAATAATAATAGTAATAATAATAATAATGTAATGGATGCCTGGGATACTGCACTCTCCCATGCCTTGCATAAAGGGCAGGCACCCGATGCACAGAGGCCTTCTGTGTGTGTAGTGACTCTTAATGGGTCCAGGTCAAGTAAGTGGGGTTATATAAAGAAATGTTTCTATGCCTACACAACTGTGACATTACTTAAATTCACAATATCTGTTTTAAAACACATAATGGTATGATACTCCAGGTCAGATGCTAGCTTAACTGGGTAAAATAAGATCTTACCATCTGATCACATTTTGATTTTCATCTGACAGATACTTCTCATGATCACTGTAAAACTATGTGTCCTTCTGAAAGAAGTTTTGGATAATGAGCCACTGCAGCAGGTCAAAATATTGATTTTGGAAAGAGTGCAGCTTCAGTTATTCTAGAGAATATGTGTAACTTGAGTTTACCATCTGAGAATAGGATTCAAAGAAAAACATGTATGTTTGTAGACACCACTTTAAACCATTTACAAAACAAGGGACCAAAGCTGAAATGAAATGCTACAAAGTAACTTTCAAGAAAATGAATTGACTGAAAATGACAGCATGGTTTTCCTAAAAAACAACCAATTCCCAAGAAAAATTCATGCACTGTACAATGTGTTATCCTTTTGGATTTATTTTAAATGTGTGTTTCTTTAAATTCACGTTTCTTTCACCTAATATTACCTCTAGGATAACCCAACCTAATTGAATTGGTTGACTGGCTGGAAAGATGAGTCAGTGGCTTGAAGATTGTCTGTTCTTCCTTGGGACTGGAATGTGCTTCCTGTACCTATATTGTAACTCCAATTGCAGAGGATCCTATGTCTGCCTATGACCCACAATAGCACAAGGAAGTCATGTGCTATACAGACATGCATTTAGGCAAACATTTAAACACAAAATTTGTAAAATTTTGTTAAAATTAGCTCCTCACTAATTTTAAAATTACACAACTAGATTTTTTGGTATTTTTAAATAGCTTCCCCATCTGATTATCAAATGGAATTCCATTCATGGATCTGTTCAGTTTCCACCACATATATGTGAAATAAAGCTGTTGAATGGATAAAGAAAAATGGTATAACACTGGTATATGCTTAGTTAAGAGGGATGAGAAGGTTTACTTTAGATATGAGGAAGTAATAGCCAGAGATATATGGGAAGGTCCTGAGTGAAGCAAGCCATGAGAGTTTGAGCGGATTGAGAGGGGAAAAGACAGGGATGAGAAACCACCATACCAGGAGCAAGCCAGGAGACAAAGAGACCCCAATATCCAAAGTGACTGAGGCTATGTAAGAATCACAGGATGGAGGAAGGGAATTGGTCCTCAGGGGTTGGAGTGGTTAAGAGTAGGGGTAAAGCATGGGAAGTTCTGAGGATCCAGAACTCTGTTACAAGGGCACAGGTATATAGAAATGCTGAGAAAAATTTTGGCCACCATCCCCCTTGGTATGTTAAAAGGCACCTCAACAATTGATCCTTAATTTGTGACTTCACACATGTGAATTCTGAAGGTATCTGGTGGTTTCTTGTAGGACTGCTTCCACACAAATCAGGTGACATGGGCCACCTTGTTAGAACCAGGAGAGTTGTTTCGGTTGTACAAGATTCCTAAAGGCCCTTGGAAGTCATAGGGCTTCAATCAGTCACTGTCCCTACAGGTTGAGGCATGTTCATTAGAATACACACCTTTGGTCCATGAAAGCAGTCCCATTTGTAAAGGGACAAATTCGTAGGGAGGGTATGGGGCCAGGATAAAATGCATTGGCAGACGCGTCTCAGAAAGCACATGAAACAGTTTATTTTTAGCCAGGATTTTAATATTAGGAAGAACTGCAATAATTACTTGCAACTTAGTAATGATTTCATGTCAGAAGATGAGCAAAAAGATTCTTGGGAAGGAAGCTATTTGAAAGAAACAGAGACAAATTTCTGCAAAGTGCCAGTATTTAGAAGGTATTAGTTTGGACAAGTATTAATTTTTTTCCTCAAGGACAATAGAAGTACCATTGAAATTTTCTTTATTGAACAAACAATTGAATCCACTTTCAGTACACAGTGATTTAGAAATTAATATTTTATACAACTAATGTTGCCATGGGGTTTTTTATTACTGTAATTGAAGTGCAAGATAACATGAGAAAATAGATTGTTTTTATGGAATTTTGAGTATATAATTAGAGATAGAGAGATCAAGCTTCACTTTGTGAAAAGTTCCAATAGTCCATAAAGGAAGTGATGTATATTTATTACTGAAGAGAAGCACAAAAATCTGGGCTTGAATATTTTCTTGCAAATTTCAACTTTGCGAATGTATTCAGGTGGTTCTATTGGGTCCTATAAATCCTACTTATGTTTTTCTCTTTTGAGAGCTCTCTTGATATTGACTAAACAGGCAAGCATGGTTTATAAGTTAAAAAAGAGTTCTTAGCAGGGATGGCTCTCATAAAAGAACTAAATATTGTGTGTGTGTCCACTTCAACATTTACACTTCTATTTTATCAGGAAAAGTGAGAGATGACTGTTATGCTAGCAATGACAAAGTATATCAACAAATTGTGATCAGGAGTCAAAGGTCATCCAAATCACATAACATCTCTCAATAAAATCCAACAATTATTAATCAAATAAATAAGGATCCTATGACTATTATATTTAACCTTATGATATTATGTTTACATATTTTGAAGCAGGATCTCAGATACCCTGGCTGAGCTAAAATTAAGTTTATACTTAAGCATGTCCTTCACATATTTTGCCTCTTATACTGACATTTGGATTACAGGCCTCAACTACAAAGTATAGCTAATGCACTATGATGATTGAACCCAGGACTTCTTGCATTCTAGTCAATTAGAAAATTTGCTGAGCTTCATTCTATTAGTAGCTAAGATTAAGAACTTTTCCTTCTTCACACAGCTATAATTCTACAATACCAATATCCTAATACAACCAAAAAATCATAATTCAGATTGACCATCAAAATTGTGTCATGTGTCCTACACTTGCTTTTACTAGGACCAAAGATTGGATTCATTTCAAACTCTAAATACACACTACATAGCCTTTGGAAATTCTTTAAAGAAATTGAAAATGAAGTCGAAAAAATAAAAAAAAAAATCCTTGCATACTTATATCATCATCCTTGACACTTATCCTTTTGGGACCTCTGTATGAGAAGGGGGTGGTTATATATGAAGTTGCCTTTTTCACTCCGGAAATGCTTTTTGTAATTCAACTGATCCCCTCTCCACAAACAACTATGAAGACCTAGCCTACATGACCTATCTCCTCTCTCTTGAGGTAATTGTTGATGTATCAAATTTTTCTCATTAACTTGGAGATATCCTATTCTCACTTTTACCAATAGAATCAAGTCTAACCTGTTGCTGACTACTTAGTTCTTTCTACATACAGAGTCAGAAAGATATTGTATACTAGGGGATTATAGGTGACAGTGGATGATAAGTACATTTCTAGACAGAGATACAGGAATAAAGAATCTTAAAGATGGAGGTGTCTGTTACACATGGTTCCAATTCCACTTTGCCCCAAACACACACACAGATGTTACATTAATTATTAAACTATTGACCAATTGTTAAGAGCTTCTTTTTGGCTAGCTCTGTTTCAAGTATTAACCGATTTCTATTAATCTATGTATTGCCATGTGACTATGGCTTACCCATTTTCTGGCATGTTACACCTTCAGAAGCATAGCATCTCTTCTCAGCTTCTATCTCCCTTCTTCTCCCCAGCCTTCTCCTGGTATCACTGCCTATATTCCTACCTGGCGACTCAATCATCAGTGTTTAGTTCATCAACCACTATGATTATATATATGGACATAACCTACCATCACATCTTATCTGTCTAAAAAAGTTTTTTCTTTTCTTTCCAATTTTTATGAATTTTACTTAAATTAAAAACAATCTATTTTTACATAACAATCCCATTCTTTCTCCCTTCCATACTCACATGCCCCCCAAAACCCCCTTCCCATCCATCCCCTTCTCCACAGAGATGGTGAGGACTTTCATGGCGGATCATCAAAGTCTGTCACATCCTTTGGGGAAAGGCCTAGGAACTCCCCAGAGTATCTTGAATGACAGAGTAGCCCTCCATAGGGAAGAGACTTCCAAAGTCCATTTGTGTGATAGGAATAAATACTGGTTACACTGACAGAAGCCCATATATGACCCACATCTCCCAAGAGACATGCACATTAAAAAGGACTGAATTGGTACTATTGATGGTTTGCAAGATTTCAGAATGGGGTCTTTTAGCTCCCATGTGTCAGGTCAGCTGTTTCTGTGGATTTCCCCAGCCAGGTAATGACCCATTTCCTCATCATTCTTCCCATTATGCAACTGGATTCCAGTAGTTCAGGTCACTGTTTAACCTTGCGTGTATTATTCTGCTTCCATCAGCTACTGGATGAAGGCTCTAGAATGGCTTATAAGGTAGTCATCAATCACAATATAGGGGAAGTGCATTTAAGGTAGCTTCTCCACTGTTGCTTAGATTGTTACCTGGGATTTTCCTTGTGGATCCCTGGACGTTTGCCTAGTACCATATTTCTCATTAAACCTATAATTTATGCCTCTATTAAGGTATCTCTTTTCTTGCTCTAATTTATTCTTCCACAGAATCAATCTTCCTGATCCCTCATGTTCTCCTATCACCTCCTCTTCTCGCCTCTTCTTTCTCATACCAACCACCTTCTTCCCCATGCTCCAAAATTATTCAGGATATCTGTGCCTTTCCCATAATCTGAGGAAAGATGTAAGACTCAATTAGTGTGCTACTTATTTCTAGCTTCTCTGGAGCTGTGTATTATAGGCTATTTATCATTTTCTCTATGTCTAATATCTGTATATTATGGACTACATACCATGTTTTTCTTTGGATGTATGGGTTACCTAGTTCAGGATGTTTTCTTCTAGTTCCATCCATTTGTTTCATTTTTTTCCATTGAGTACTACTCCATTGATGAATTGTATCTCATTTTCTTTATCCATTTTTTGTCAAGGGACATCTTTGTTGTTTCCTGGATCTTGCTATTATAAATACTGCTCTAATGAACATAGCTGTACAGATGTCCATGTTGTATAAATGTGCATCCTTTGAGTATATGCCAGAGCAGAATTGCTAGATGATGAAGTAGACTGATACCCAATATGCAGAAAAACAGCCATACTGACTGCCAAAATGGTTGTACAAGTTTTTACTCCCAGCAGCAACAGAGTGACATTCCCCTTCCTCCACCATAAACTATCCTTGATGTTTATTTCTGTAGCCATTCTGGCTAGTTTAAGATGATACCTCCAATTTGTGATTTAAATTTCCCAGATGGCAATGGATATTTAGTGTCTTTTAGCCATTGTAGTCTCCTCTATTGACCAAACTACAATTCCATTGGATCAAAGACTTCAATATAAATCTAGCCACACCAACCTCTTAGCAAGGCAATTGGGAGGTAGTTTTGAATGAATTTGTACAGTAGACCACTTCTTAAACATAACAGTAGCACAGACACTCAGATCAACATTTCAGTAATGGGACCTCCTGAACCTGAGAGGATTTTGTAAGGCAAAAGAGAGAGTTAACAAGACAAGACAGACAGCATCCTATAGAATGGGAAAAGATCTTCACCAACCTCACATCTAGCCCAGGGCTGATTTCTAAAATATACAAAGAACTGAAGAAATTAGACTCCAAAACACCAAATAAAAAGTGGGGTACAGAACTAAATAGAGAATACACAATAGGGTTTTACTTCTTAGGGAAGAGAAAAATATACTAATAAAAGATTTGGAGCAGGACCTTCACAGACTATATTTAGTGAGATTAGGTACCCTCTTGTTGTTGAACGGTTCCAGTTGTTTGGAAATGCTAAAACCTTTTGTCATAAGCTCTGTCAGAGAATCAACTCCATTGTATGATGACAGTAAATGTTGTACATAACTTAGGATTTTAATATCCCCATGTGCAAAACTGCATCTCAGGTGCTCCCTGTATCTTGGGCCCATGATATGGTCAGAGAGATTTCTATCTCAGTTGCCAGGAAACACTTATGATGTGTCTGTCACAATCTATTACATCTTCTAATTCTAAACTGACCACACTCATCAACTCACAATATTTCCTCCTGGAGTTAGGTAGAAGGTACAAGTCTCTCTGGCTTTAAATATTTTTTCTTCTGCTGCCCCACAGTAACCTACTATGACGTCAGTCCAGAACACATGTACGTAAATGCAAATGCATCATCATACCATTCCAGTTTATTGATGACCACTTAGATATATCCCAGATGCTGCTGCAGTTCCCAAAATGGAGACCACCCAAAGTATTTTGTCCGTGTTTGTGAAGTTCTAAGGCTTCCTAGTGTTTCACTAATACATTTTGCTCCATTAATTGTTGTAATTTTTATCTTTTTCTTTCTCCATTTTTTATTCAATTTAGAAACAAGATTGTTTTATATGTCAATCCCAGTTCCCTCTCCCTCTCCTAGTCACCTGCTTCCCCACTACTGCCCTAATTATCACATACCATTTCTGCTCCCCAGGGACAGTGAAGCCTTCTATGGTGGTCTTCAGATATTGTCATATACTTTGAGATACGGCCTAGGCCCTCCCTGGTAATCTAGCTGAGGTTGTATCTCCCTATGTGGAATGGGCTCCCAAAGTCCATTCCTATCCTAGGGATGAGTAATGATCTACTAAAGGAGTCTCCATAGATTTCTGAGGCCTAGTCACTGACACCCACATTCATAAGGTCTGGATCAGTACATGCTGGTTTCCCAGTGATCAGTCTGGGGTCAAAGAGCTCCCCCTAGTTCAGGTCAGCTGTTTCTGTGGGTTTCACCAGCCTGATATTCTTGACCAGTTTGATCATCACTCCTCCTTCTAAGCAACTGGATTCCTATTCAGTTCATTGTTTAGAGTGGGTGTCTGCTTCCACTTTCAACAGCTGCTGAGTGAAGGTTCTAGGATGGCATATACATCAGACATCAATCTCATTATCAGGGGAGGGCATTAAAGGTAGACTCTCCTTTGAAGCTTAGACTGTTACTTGGTGTCACCTTTGTAGATTTTATAGACATTTCCATAGTGTCTGATTTCTCTTTAAACCTATGACTCCGTGTATTAAGGTATGTCTTATCTTGCTCTCCTCTATTCTTCCCCCAACACAAACTTCCTCCTGCCTCAAGTCCTCCTCACTGATTCCCATTTTCTTGTGGAGTCACCATACTGATTTAAAAAGTGACTGTACAAGTTGGCACTCCCACCAGCAGTGGTGGAGTGTTCCCCTTTCTCCACATCCTCTCCAGCATAAACTGTAATTGGTGATTTTGATTTTAACCATTATGACAGGATATACATTTCCCTGATGGCTAAGGATGTTGAACACTTTGGTTTGTCTTTCAGTCATTTTAGATTCCTCTATTGAGAACTGTCTATTTAGTTCTGAGCCCCACATTTTATTTGGATTGCTTGGTGTTTTGGAGACTACCTTCTTGAGTTCTTTCTATATTTTGGAAATCAGCCCACTGTCAGATATGGGGTTGGTGAATATCTTTTCCAAGTCTGTGAGCTGCCATTTTGTCTTGCTGACTGTTTCCTTTGCCTTACAAAAGCTTCTCAGTTTCAGGAGGTCCCATTTATTAATTGTTGATCTCAATGTCTGTGCTAATGGTGGAGTGTTCAGGAAGCAGTCTTCTGTACCAATTCGTTTAAGGATATTTGCTACTTTGTCTTCTAATACGTTCACTGTGGCTAGAATTATGTTGAGGTCTTTGATCCATTTTGACTTACATTTTATGCATGGTGATAGACATGGATCTATCTGCAGTCTTCTACTTGCCAGCATCCAGTTATGCCAGAAACATTTGTTGAAGATGCTTTCTTTATTCCATCATATAAATTTAGTACATGATTTTACCCTGTCAGAAATATTTACAGATTATGGCTGAGAGATTTGAAACATATCAGAGGTTGACAAATGAACCAGATTTCCTATGTGCCCATTGTTCAACACATATTTTTCCAACACATTGCATACACAAAGTCAGGAAGATTTCTCATTTCAGGTGTGTGTGTGTGTGTGTGTGTGTGTGTGTGTGTGTGTGTGTGTTAGTGGCTGTGTGTCTGTGACTTTGTGTGTATTTTATGTAGCTCTCTGAAGACTATGTGGTACAGGATGTAAATCTTACAATGTTCTTCTAGCCTGTGTTCATATTGTGGTGTCTACAAATCTTAAAATATAATTCTCATGTTCTAAGTCTCCCCTTCTTATTGTGGCCAAGGAGGCCAGTAGATGGTGTGAGAACCTCTGATACTGGAGTTACAGGTAGTGGTAAGCTTCTGTATGTACTGGGAATGGAAGCTTGGATACTCTGAAAGAATCTTCAGTGCTCTTGACTGCTAAGTTATTTTCCACCCTAACTTTTCACTTCTTGATTATGTTTACTGAACAAGACAGCCTAGTTAGGCTCATAAAATCGATATTGTTTAAAAATTAGAAGTCTCCTCCATCTGAGAGAATGAGTCTCATGCAGTGATGAGAGCCCTAAGTTTTTATTCAATAAAACATGTTCAGCCAATTATCAATGTATGTAAACTAACAAAAATGGATACTGCCAATTTGTATTCATGTATTTCAGGACACACAGTTACACATACTTAAAACATAGAAATTTTAAGGGGGTTGGAAAGGTAGCGACTGAAGAGATAAAAGTGGAAAGTGATATATTATCTTCCAATAATCAACTTATAGAAATAAATTTTAAGTTATAATAGGCGCTATAGAAAGGGATCAGCAATTAATGGCACTTGGGGTTGTTACAGAGTAGCTAGGTTCCATTTCCAGAACTGAGAGGAAAGCTATTTATTTGTTGCATCTTCTGTCCCCACCATTTCCTGCCTTACTCTGGCCTGTGTAAGTACTCTATACAAATACATGCAGGATAAACACCCATATAACTATTTTTTTAAGTTAGAAACAGTAAAAATTGGAATTCTCCAAAGCATTATTTTAGCCATGAGAAAGACAGCAAGCAGAAGTAGTTCAAATGTAGTCCCTATGGTCTTGCATGGAAGCAGCTATGGCAAACTGCCTAGCCAGCTGCCTCAGAATCAAAAGCAGCTTTACTCTGAGGTTAACCGTAATATCATAGCCATTCATCAAGAGTATAGTAAACAGTGTCATTACGTTGCATTCCTTGAATTTTTCTGTATTTGGGATCAGAATCCTTTATGTCTGTGAGATTTTGCCATTGTTGCAGTTATCTTTTAGGTGGGACATCAACTTTCAGAGTTCGCATATGCTCCATAGCAGTGTATTTTCACTGGGTTATTTACCTGATTTTTCTGGGAAGAGCATCTGGTATAGATGAACATGCCAAAGGCATTTCTTTACATAGGTTTTATAATTTATATCTTTCTGAATGACTTTAAAGTAAAAATGTCCCTAAATGTCTTTGACTGTACACTGTAATTATGTTTAGAAATGGATTTTTTTATCTGTGCCTGCTTAGGAATAGGGAGAATACTACATAAATGTGTCTACACTCCCTAAATAAAATCCACATGCTTCATTTTGCATAGGAAAAGTGTTGTTTTAGAAATAACTCCCAGATTCCCCCTGTCTCCTTCAGGTAAGAAATCTTGCTCAATTCTTCTGCATAAGTTGTTCTGATGGCTATTCTTGGTACTCAAACTGACTACCTCATTATTTAAATAAAACTCAAAGATTTGGGTACACGTGCGGGACTTTCCAATAGGATTTGAAAGTAAAGACTCATATTTAACCTGGATCACTTGAGGTTATATCCACCTTCAGCTGTTGATGACTGCTGCACACCTCTAAAACCAGTATTCAGGAGGCAGAAACATTTGGATTTTCTGAGTTTCAGGCCAGTGTGGTCCACAAAATGAGTTCCATGCCTTCACAGAAAACAGCTGTCTTGAAAAATAACAAAAGAAAAAAGAAAAAATCAAACAAAAAATAAGATCCTATTTTGTCTCGCGGCAGGCTATATATATATAAAGGATATTGAAGAAGGAAGTCTCTTTTTTCCTGTTTGCCTTAGCCCTGGCCAACAAGTCCATTTCTTTATCAGAATTACAGACACTTCCTGGAGATTCTGGTGTATATTGAAGACCAGCTGTGATATTCAAACTCATGAACAGAACAATTCCCGGATTCTTCAAATTATTATAGGAATGCAACCATTTTTGGACTCTCAGGACCAACACCTAAGACATTCTGTCTTGAGCCCTTACTGGGTTTTAACCCAGGAGGAATGGCAGACTCAGCGAGCTGTGTTTGAGTATATAAGTTTAATTCACACTTATATCAAAGAAATACACAAGCATAAGCAAACAATCATAAGAACTTTTCAGCACGTAATTGGTAAAACTTCATTCCCTGAACTTTAAATGCCTTTAAGATTTGCCGGATTCCTGCTTAGGGATTGGGTGGTTTTGAGCCTAGGTTTTGCTTGAATTTTTCCTCAGCTGGTCAGGGATAATGTTTGTTTCTTTGCCTTTTGATTCAGGGACAAAGTGTGCTTCTTTCACTGGCCCTTTTTAAGCATTTGCTCTTATTTAAGGGTAAGTTTCTTTGGCTGCAGGTTGAGGGCCATAATCTGTTTCTTTCACTGGAACTGTTTCCTGGGACGGGTAGTATTTCTTTGCTGTCTGTTTTACCCTAAGCATAAGGCTTCATAAGTTCATATATTCATTTTTCAATGAGTGTGCTAGAGCAGCATTGTAAACATGGCCATCCTAATGCTTGCACAGATTGTTGACACTGTCAATTTTTTCTACAAAATGAATACTGTTGTCAAAGTGATCGGAAGTGTGATTGCAAAAGATTCCACCAAATACTTGATAATGAAAAGCCCTCATTCACTTTTTCAGGTACTCAAAAATGACTGTAACTTACAAAGGCTTTAACAGTTTGACCATAAAATTCTACTCCTGTATAAAGTTAAAGTGCACAATGAAACCAAACTGACTACATTCATAGTTTCCCTGCTGAATGATTTTTTTTGTAATGATTTCAAAGGCTCCTGGTACATACAAATGCTTTACCACACTGATTACGTTAAAATGGTTTGTCTATAGTATGTGTTCTTTTATGGGTTTGAAGAAAACTTTCCCGTACTGATTTAATTCTTAGCATCTGTTCCCACTATGTGTTCTTTTATGTATGTGAAGATGAATGTGCTGAGCAAAGGCTTTACCACACTGATTACTTTCATAGGGTTTCTCTCCAGTATGTGTGCTTTTATGCTTTTGAAGAGTACTGTGATGAGCAAAGGCTTTACCACACTGATTACATTCATAGGGTTTCTCTCCAGTATGTGTCCTTTTATGCATTTGAAGAGTACTGTGCTGAGCAAAGGCTTTTCCACACTGAATACATTCATAGGGTTTCTCTCCAGTATGTGTCCTTTTATGCTGACGAAGAGCACTGGGATCAGCAAAGGCTTTACCACACTGATTACATTCATAGGGTTTCTCTCCAGTATGTGTTCTTTTATGCCTATTAAAAGCACTGGGATCAGCAAAGGCTTTACCACAATGATTACCTTCATAGGGTTTCTCTCCAGTGTGTGTTCTTTTATGTATTTGAAGAGTACTGTGATGAGCAAAGGCTTTACCAAACTGATTACATTCATATGGTTTCACTCCAGTATGTGTCCTTTTATGCTGACGAAGAGCACTGGGATCAGCAAAGGCTTTACCACACTGATTACATTCATAGGGTTTCTCTCCAGTATGTGTTCTTTTATGCCTATTAAAAGCACTGGGATCAGCAAAGGCTTTACCACAATGATTACCTTCATAGGGTTTCTCTCCAGTGTGTGTTCTTTTATGTATTTGAAGAGTACTGTGATGAGCAAAGGCTTTACCAAACTGATTACATTCATATGGTTTCACTCCAGTGTGTGTCCTTCTGTGTGTTGCAAGACGACATTGATATGCAAAGGCTTTACTGCACTGATTACATTCATAGGGTTTGTCTTCAGTATGCGTTCTTTTATGCCTTCGAAGGTGACTGTTATAAGCAAAGACTTTAACACATTGTGTATATTCAGAAGGCTTGTCTCTAGTTTGGCTTCGTTCATGCCTGCATGGAAAATGGGCATATGTAAATGTTTTCCATATTCAATACAATATTGAATCTTGATATCTGTATAAATTAATATTACACTTTTTCAAGTGATAAGAAGAATGAGATGTTACAGTTTTATTTCTGCACTTACACTCATGTTTTCCCAATCTTTTATGGGTGTTTTGCATCTCTGAACATACCTGTGAAGCTATAATCCTAACTTTAGTACCATTTTCCACAGGAGATTTTTTCATATATTGAAGATAACTAGAAAAGTTCATTACTTTATCAACCTTATTGTGTTTTTAAATTTGCCTACACTATGAGTCATACTACATTTGCTAATGAACTAGAGAAAACAGTATTTACACAGTCCTACAGTCATAGAGTCTTAGGGGTTTTCTGTAGACTAAGCTTGTTGGTGTATTGTCAATGAAGCTGGAAAACAAATTGCTTGTACATTTGAATCAAAATGGGTACTGCTACATGAATTTAATTATTCTTCAAGAGAGGTATACCATGTTATACATATCCCTTTGCTGACATGGTTTGTATCCTGCCTAATACATGATATACCTAATAATGCAAAGATTACCAAGAAGAGGCTTCCTTTTCCATTCAGTTTGATTTCTGTTCTGTATAGACATGTGTTAGAGAGATTAGGCTTTCCCTGAAAAAAATGCCCTTTGACTCTTGACAATAATTGGTACTATCATTAAACGTACAAAAGTAACAGGAAGAACAAGAAAAAAAACTTTTCTATGGAGTATTTGTTTAAAGGAAAGTTCGGAGATATGCTTATCAATTCAATCATGTCTATACCTTTGGGAATATAGGTACTATTAAATAAGTGGATTTAGAATTCTACAGCACAGTGCCCATGGTGTAATGATTCAAGTGGTAATTTCTTTGAAGTCGTTGTAACCTTGTCTTCTTTCTTAAAATATTGTCATGCAAATGCAGTTCACCTACATGAAATTGAGGTACATCATCTTGTGAGAATTTAAAAATGATCAATACAAATTAAGCTGTGCTTAATTACACTATTGGTTCTGTTTCAAACTTCAGGATACATTTCACTTTCTTCAGAGATACATTTCTATGAGCTGGTAAATGCAAATTACCTTTCATGTCTTTTAGAACTTGCACAATGTTCTTCAATTTTATGGTTTTCCCAAATGTATCCTAAAACAGAGTGCAAGAAAATGGATATTATATTATTGAAAAATATGTAAAAAATTGTTACTGTCTCCTGTGAACTGTAGAACTTTGATTTATTTACCACATTCTTTTACTATCTAAATCAATTTAAAGAAGAGCACCAGTATCCAATTAACAGTTTTCTTATTACTTTAAAATGCGAAGGAAAATACATTCTTACCTATATCATTGAGGTAATCCTGTAGGTATCCAGCATCACATCTTTGTAGAGATTCTTCTGAGAAGTATCCAGCAAAGTCCACTCTTCCCAAGTGAAGTCAATATGCACATCATCATAGTTCATGGAATTCTAAAATATCACATACATGTGTGCAACTGAAAGCATGATACTGACCATATTGTAAATGTGTGTTTCTATAGAACATTATTTCAAGATATGTTAGTTTTATTCTGGGTACAAAGAAAAGCAACTGATGAAATTTGCCAATACAAGGCAGAGCTTTCTTTCAACTTTCCTGCTTCACTGAAATATCTGAGAGATACAGTAGTCTTGTAGACTGAGGATGGATGACCTATGTCACAGAAAAATTTTTTGTGAGTGTCCAGGAAGTCAGATGTCTTTGTCATTTGTAAAATCTTGGAAATTGCTGGCAATGAACTGCCTCTTTACTTAGGTAGTAATAATTCCTTCTTTGGTCTTTGGTGGAATTAAAGACTAGACAGTTATAGTTGCAGTTTTTCTTTAGTTTTTGAAGTGTATTAATAGAACTGTGAGTTCACTAAAGTAAGTTAGGTAATATAGTATTTTCTCTGAATTTACAAACTGCATACAAATTATTACTTGATAAATGCTGATGTTGTAAAACAATTTTGATGTTGTATATAGTTTTAGTATATTAAAGTTGAAACATTTATTGTGATGTAGATGAGAACAGGGAACTGTTGAATATTATGTTAAGATGTGTTGCTTTTGTGTATGCTGCATTTGTTTAGTGAATCTGTGATTCTTCTGTTGACTAAAATACTTGTTGGTGTGATAAAGAACGCAATGTCCAATATCTTGAGAGGAAAGGTAAAGTAATGTTGGCAGGAAGAGTGGAGAAAGGGGAGGAGAAATCTGGGGGTATAAAAGGAAGGCACAAGAATAACAGAGGAAGCCAACAGGCAACCACTCAGATACACTGAAAGCCATGGACTAAGAAATAAAGAACGGTATAAAGAATAGAGAAAGATAAAAGGCCAGATGCAAAAGGCATAGAGGATAATTTAAGTTACGAAATGCTGGCTAGAAATAAGCCAATGTAAGGCCGTCCATTTGTAAGAATAAACCTCTGTGTGTATGAATTATTTAAAAAGTAGCTGGAAGGCCATCAGAAGAGTAAAGAAAACAAGAACAACAGTCTCAATCCTCACTGCTTCATGAAATGAAATCTCAGTCTCCTCACTGGGTTCCTAACTCTGCCAAACATAGCTACCTGCATCTATGCTGAACTGTAACCACATACTAAGAACAGATGTCCTTAAATTTGATTCTAGTTTGCAGAACCAACACATAATGACTGATCCTGCAAAGTTTGATTTCTTTTTTGTAGATTCTATTTATTTATTATGCATACAACATTCTGCTTCCATGTATATCTGCACATCAGAAGAGTGCACCAGATCTCATAACAGATGGTTGTGAGCCACCATGTGGTTGCTTGGAATTGAACTCAGGACCTCTTGAAGAGCAGCCAGTGCTCTTAACCTCTGAGCCACCTCTCCAGCCCAAGTTTGACTTCTTAATGGATATGGACACTAACAGGCTTGGACCACAGGTGTAGCAGATTTAGTATGAAGTTGCTTCCTAGGAGTAGGAAGCAATTTGCTTACTTCATCCATAAATCGAAGATTTAGCAGTCTATCTTCTTACCATTGGGGAACCTTGATAGGCTTCAACTGCATAGCAATAACCTTCTCTTATAATGCCAATGAACTCCCTGAAAATTTCTGCCTGTTTAGCACTTGACTGCCATCTAAAACTACATTTTCTTTTTCACTGATTTCTACACCACTGTTTTGCTTATTGTAGACCTGATTTACTGCATGAATCATCAACAATGACCATCCAACATATAAATATTTCATTTAAGGAATGATCCCATTATCTTTTTAATTCTGCATTAGTATATATTTCCAGGGCATAAGCAGAATAAGAAAGATTTTAGAGCCAAAGTATCACACAAATGACCTCTTGCTTAATTTTTATGCAGTCTATTTCTGACTGAAATCCCATGATCTCAATCTCTTACATTCTGCCACTATTCATAAAATCCTCATCTCCCCAGCACTACAGGAATGGCAAATTAACTTCTGTATAGAACTTTCAATGTTTTGCCACCTAAAGTCTTGATATCCTCCACATTCTTCCAAAAGATAGCATTCCCAGCTTTTACTTGGCAATGAAAAACACTTTTGGTATTCTATTATTTTTAAGTTGCATTTATGTTGCTGTGATTAAATCTTCTAACCAAAGCATCTCAGGCAATGAATGTGTTTAGTTGGCTCACTGTGTCAGATCATTCTCCATCCTTTTATGAGCTTAGGAATAGAAACTTGGGCCAAAAATAGAAGGCATACCCCATGGGCAAATAATGTTTCCTGACTTTCTCTCTTGCCTAGTCACTCCCTGATGCTCAGATAGCTGTCTTTTCCAGGCCCATTTTCTTAGGGACATTGCCATTCTCAGTGGAGGACTCTTTCCCCATCAATCAACACAATCTCTCACAGACATCACAGTTCTTGTCTGTTATGAATAAAGCCACTATAAACATAGTTGAGAAAGTGCATTTGTGGTGGGATAGAGGTACATTTTTGGGGTACATGCCCCTAAGTTCTATTTCTCAGTATTGAGATAGATTGACTCAAAATTTTCTGAGAGTTACGTCTTTATCTCCCCAGAGAGTGTGCAATTTTAAATTTATAACGTCAGTGAATTCACTTGCTTCTTGTCCTTGCCAATATTAGGTGTAATTTGTGTTATTTATCTTAATCATACTGATAGCTGTATGACAATAACACAAAGTAGTTTTGATATGGATTTCAGTGATGACTAAGGTTGGTGAAGATTTCATCAAGTGTTTCTCGGATATTTTAGATTCCTCTACTGAACATTCTATATAGAAATGTATTCCACTATAATCTTAATATTTGTTTAGATGTTGTCTATTTTCTTGAGTTATTATAGTGAGTGAGACAACACAGAAGCACATGGACTAGAATGGTAAATTCAGTTGTAAGTGGATACTAGAATTTAAGTAAAATACAACCCCAGTGATAACAGTTAATCACAGTATAATCCATAAATGGAGAGAGGCTAGGTAAGTAGAACAGCTCTAGGGCAATATACAAATTCCTTGTACAAATTAAGCTTGTCTGAAGATAAAAAGATGGTGCTTGTTACTAGCTAACCATAGAGGTCTAGAGGTCTGTGCAGATGGCTGGCAGAAACAGTAAGTGAAATGGGAGCACAGGGATAGATATACATTGGCTAAGGAGAGAGGGGATATAAGCAAAAAGAACAGAAACTCGCACTTTTCCACTTTGTAATTAGTGAGGTAAAGGGGGCTTTGGCTTACACCTTCTCTATGATTTCTCAGCATTTTTCCTATGTATCTTACTCGGGGCTTTTATTATTTAGAACAAATAAGAACTCCATTTACAGGGGAGATACATGGATCTCTCTGGGTGTAAAAAACTTAGATTTTCTGGATGCAACAATGGCAGGTAGTGATGTGACAAGAAAAGATCAGGTGAGTAAGGATGGGGCAGAGGGGAAGAAGATGGGGAGAGATGACTGCAATGGGGGAGCTTTTAACAGGGGTTGTGGAAACAGTGCAATGAGAATTTCCCAGAACCCGTAAGGGTGACCTTAGTGAGGACTTCTAGTAATGAAGAATACAGAAGCTGAAGCAGCCATCTTCTGTAACCACATAAGGATCCCATTATTGGATTGGGAAACAACGGCAGCCACAAAATTTTAGAATCACACTTCTCCTGCCTGCAAAATACTCTGGTGCAATGGTGGATCAGAGCTTCTTTAATGTCCAACAAATGACTGTTTAAACTTGAAGGTCTAGGTACTAGAGCAAAACCATGCCCAAGAGTACCTAAAGAGACAAGGAGTCAGAAATTGAATGTCTTAGAGAACTATGGTAGAACAAAATAAAATTGATCAAGATAATTCAATGAAAAAATTCATAAGTATATTCTGCTATAATCACAAATTGGTGCTTAGCCCAATTGTCATCAGAGTGGCTTCTCCCTGCTGCTGATAGCACATCACGATATCACTACCCAAACATTATCTTCAGGTCTAGGAATCCTCTGGAAGGAGGAGGTGAAAATTGCGGGATCTAGCAGGTTGTAGAAAACAGAAGGACATGGCCCGCAGAATGAACCAAGCAAGGATCATAGGGATTTGCTATGGGATTCCTACCAGTAGGTTTGGCACTTTTGTGACAATTTTCCTTCTACTGAGTTATGTTGGTCAGGTATGAGGGCTTGTGCCTTGATTTACTTTACCTTGTCATGATGTTAGATTGATATCCCTGGGAAGCCTTCTCTTTTCTGAAGGGAAACAGAGTAGCAGTGCACTTGGGGGAATGGAGATTGGAGACAGGGTTAAAATTAGTGGAGGTAGGGGAAGCTGTGGATTTAATCCAAGTTCATTTATCATCATAATTTGTAATAGCCCCAAAAGCTCAAACTTCCAAATTCTATTCTGGTACTCAAGACAACCTCTTGACTGTTACAATTTGTAAAATCAAGAAACAAATTAAGGATTCCGCACATACATGGATGGGAAGAGAGTACATTCCCATTCATAGTAAGAGGAAGATGGCTGTATTCCAGCCCCAAACTCAGGAAGACATCCCTTACTCATATACATGTCACACCAGCAAGAATAACAGGTAAGGGAGAGCTCTTGATCCCCAGAATGATAGCTGGGAAAACAGCATGGGACTGATTACGACTCCCTGAATGTGGTGTCAGTGAAGAGACGTTGGAAATCTATGGGGCCCCTTGTAGTGCAATCATTACTTATCCCTCGCATAGGAATGGACTTTGGGGGCCCATCCCACATGGAGAGATAATCCCTGAGCCTAGACACAAGAGTGTTGGCATAGGCCATATCCCAAAGGATATAACAGACTTTGAAGACCCCGCTATGGAAGGCCTCATGCTCCTTTGGGAGCAGAAAGGGTATGGGATATGTAGGATGTTGGTTGGGGAGGGGTGTAGGGAGAGAGACATGGGATTACCATGTAAAATAATCTTTTTAATTAAAAATAAAAACTAAAAAGAATAACAGGTAAAGTGGCTCACTAGCTCATGAAACTTCCACAGTACCTATATTCCCAGACAGAGTCCTCCAATATGTCATTACCTGACACCCTCAAATCCATGAGCCCACAAACAAATTGGATTAATACAGTCTGCTCAAGTGCTGGCCACCCAAGTCAGAAGAACAGCTAGGCAAACTGAGGCAGAGAAACCCTTCTGGTCCAGAGTTCATGCCAGCTATCTGAAATAAACATTGGATCCTATTCAGTGTATATTCTCCATTCTTTCAATAACTCCCAAATCTTCTTACAATCCAAATACCTCCTCATCTCTATGTTGTAACCCCCACCTTTAGAGGAATCCCTGTGCTTAAACAAAGGATACACCATTTTCCAGAATTCCATATGGGCCACGTGACGACAGAATTTTCACACTCATTCCACGTCCCCTCAACACTGTCACCAGTTTCTGCAAGGGTCACACTAACCATGCCTCCTGGGGCTAGCTACAGGTGTAACTGGTCATGCCCCTTAAGGTGTGGACAGGATGATGAGAGGGTAGCTTAAGAGTTGGGGATACCAGAGACTGCCAAGGCCCCATTAACAGTCCCGCCTCCATCCACTGACCCAGGTAGTCCAGGGGCTGTATCCGGTTTGTGTTCCTCTGCCCTGCTCAGGGGCACCTGACACCAGGAGAATGCTCATGATATCTAAACTCAGAGGAAGCCAACACACTCATAGACTGCCAAGCCCCTGGTATCATTTACACCCCCATCCACGAAAAGAGGACAACCCTCAGAGTATTGGAACTGTTTGCATCTACCAGAAGGGAACCTCGGTCTCATACCCACAAGGAGCATAAAAGACTCCTTTTACACCCACCAGAAGAAAGAATGGGAAGAAGACAATATAAAAGCACATTCAACAACAGAAAAATCAATATGACACCATCGGAGACTAGGGACCTACACCAGTAAGACAGGAACATCACAACACAGATGAAGCAGAAGAGAATGATCCTAAAAACATCTTAATGAAAATGATAGAGGACCTCAAAGAGGACATGAGAAAATCCCTTAAAGAAATGGAAGAAAAAACAAACAAAAATACAAGATATAAACAAATTTCTCAAAGAAACAGTTCATACCTAAAAACTAAAATAGAGACAATAAATAAAACATAATCTGAGGGAATGCTGGAAATAGAATAGCTGGGTAAATGATTAGGAACTACAGATATAAGCATAACCAACAGAATACCAGAGATGGAAGAGAGAATCTCAGGAGTTGAAGATACACTAGCAGAAATAGACTCATCAACCAAAGAAAATCTTAAGTCCAAAGAATCCATAACACAAAATATCCAGAAAATACGGGACACCATGAAAACACCAAACCTAAGAATAATAGGTATAGAAGAAGGTAAAGAAATCCAACTCAAAGGCTCAAAAAACATATTCAACAAAATCATAGAAGAAAATTTCCCAACCAATGAAAGTACAAGAAGCCTACAGAACACCAAATAGACTGGAAAAAAAAAAAAAACTCCTCGCCACACAATAATCAAAACCCCAAACATACAGAATAAAGAGAAAATATTAAGAACAGCAAAGGATAAATGCCAAATAACATATAAAGGCAAACCTATCAGAATCACACCTGACTTTTCCATACACACTCTGAAAGCCAGAATGTTCTGGATAGAAATTCTACCTATAGTAAGAGACCACAGAGGCCAGCCCAGACTACTATACTTAGCAAAGTTTTCTATCAATTTAGATGGAGAAAATAAAATATTCCATGCAAATCCAGATTCAAACAATACATATCGACCAATCCAGCCCTACACAAAGGTCTGGAAGGATAACTGCAACCCAAGAAAACAACAAGAAAAGTATAGAAAATAGATAATTGCACTTTACTAACAGCCAAAGGACAAAAGGGATGGAAACCCACACATAATTTCACCACAACCACCAAATCCAAAACAAGAATGAACAACCAATTGCCATTAATATCTCTCAATATTAATGGTCTTAACTCACCTATAAAAAAGACACAGGTTAGCAGAATGGATAAGTATCCATCATTCTGCTGCATACAAGAAACACACCTCAAATTCAGAGATAGATGGTACCTAAGAATTAATGGTTGGGAAAAGATTTTCCAATCAAATTAACCCAAGAAACAAGCTGGGGTAGCAATCCGAATATCCAACAAATTGGACTTTAAACTAAAATCAATCAAAAGAGATGAAGGCGGTCACTTCCAACTCATCACAGGAGAAATCCATCAGGATGAAGTCTCAATTCTGAACATGTATGCACCGAATACAAAGGTATCCACGTTCGTAAAAGAAACTAA
>NW_023276808.1:5422631-5457895 GCF_003668045.3 Cricetulus griseus
AAGAATTCAGAATTTTTTTTCATGAAGTACAGTTGGTCTTCTGGGCATGCTTCCACAAGCCTTTCTTTCTCTCTACAATTGATGACAAATTTTCAAGTATATTTACTAGGTTCTAGGCAGATGAATCCATGTCTATGTTTTATTCTCTGCTATATATTCATGGATGTGGTGTGGTCCCATCTCTTACAGGTGTTGAAGTTGCTGATTTGTTCAGCCGGGGAGGTTTTCATGTGCAATGACAAGTGACCATATTCAGAAAGGTCAACTAGAGTTCAGATGGGTAACTCTGAAGTGGCTTTGAAAACATTGCTTGAGACACTCACTTGCCAATAGAAAACATTTTGGAGTTTTCATTTACCAGATAATTTTGTCCCAAACCACCTTAGATTAGATAATATAGAATGCCTGGAAAAGACTGATTTGCAAGAGATGCATTATAAGCTTTCTAATCTGTCCTGTTGTCTCGAAGTACCCAATTTTTTTTCACAGAGGAAGAAGCATAAGCCCCCCTTCACTTTAGTCCCTGTTACTTAGTAGTAAAATGATTTATACCAAATTGTGCAAATGCACAAATGTGAGTGCCATGGCAGAGAAAAATAAAAGTTTAAATCCCCTTGGTATAAAGTAGAAAAGTCAAAAGCAGTCTTTTATCTAAGAACTATGTCTTATGCCTTATCTAGAAGTGAAAAGGTGAGGAGTGATAATAGAAGAATGGGAGTACTAGACACCTTCTATGAAAGAATAACTGTGATACCCTCTGAAACAAAAGTGAATGTCAGAATCCCCTTGGTCAGTGGGTGCATAAATCATACTTCCCTGACTTAAAAGGGATTAGCAGTAGAGGAATATCCCAACATATAGAACCAGGTTTTGAAACACTTCTTCAGATGTTAGTATCTCCATATGTTGTCTTGAATCTGGGGAAGACTAGCTAGCATTCAAATGCTGTTTGTAACACCATGAATGATGCAGGCTGAGAAGTTTGATTCACCTATTTTCAGTCAGCCTTTTAGATCTACGTATTAATGGCAGAATTCTCATTTCCGATGACTGGCTAAAAGATAGATGACATGATTTCTTGACTTTGTTTGCAAATACTAGGTTCTGGTATATCTAGGGTAGACATTATTCAGAAAGGAAGTCTCTCATAGATCAACATCTCTAACTTTAAATATCAGACTACATGAATCATAAAACAAAGGCCCAAAGTATCACTACTTAGTTTGAGAACATGTTGTGCATAGTACATAAGCCAGGGGATATCCCATAATCCCTCAGAAAAAAGTCTCTGTCTGTATTATTCATACAAGGCTGTTCCTGGAAATCAATGTCAGATACAAAGATTCTTTTATAATGGAACATCAGTTCTCAAGTGTGAGCCAAAATTATCAGAAGGATCGCTTATCACATTTCCTCAATGTCAGCTGTTTATATTTTAGCTTAATAGAGCTGGAATTCTGTAGTTATGTAGTAACCAAGAAACATTTTTATAGCTAGGGGTCTGTGCACTCTTTGACCTTGACAGAAATGTTTGATGCTCACTTTGTTATAGGTGGAAAAATTAAGAATATAGGTACATAGGATATCTAAGGAGTTGACCCATGTTCATCAGACACACTCTTTCAAAAAAAGTGGGAATTATACTCTCTTGGCAACATAGGGAAAGTCTGATACATTTTCAACAGACATTTGCATACCTTGTAAAATTAAGTCCAGTATACCCAAGGACATTCTCCTTAGATTCCAAATCTTCCCTGTGATTTGGTATGCTATTATCTAGAGTGGGATCTTCAAGAAATATATCAATACTCTTAGGATTCTTGAAATTTTGAGTATCTGTTGCTAGATAAATTGCGTAGTTACATTTGTGTTCAGTAAATCTAACAGATCTGGGTTGCAATGGTGAGAACACAGTTTGTACTGACTGAATTGAAGGAAGTAGATAGATTCCAGGCTCTTCTTGCTCTCTTTGTTCTCTATGACCTGCCACTATAGTGAACAATGTTTTTTTTCAGTAAGTAGGCAAATCAATGTGCCCATGCACAGAAAAGGGAAATATGAGAGCTCCATGCGTGAATCGGAGAAGTTCTAACTCCTGTCTTTCATAGGTTGAAAAAAAGTCACGCAAAATTTGGAATGGAGATTATCTCCAATGGTGCTGTTGTAAGGATGAATGCCATAATTTACTTTTTAAGGAAGAACACGATCCAGGAAAATTTTTGTCATATTTGATTTCTTCTCTAAAGTATAGAAAACGTCAGTCTCTGGCAACTCCACTGAAGACCTGAGTGAAATGTTCACATTCTTCTCAGAGTTTGGATGTAAATTCCTGGGCCTAGGTTCTTAAACTTATAAATAACTTGAAAGATGTTATCACAAAGAACAGGAACTTCCCAATTTTGGTTAAAACTTATTAGTAAATGGCCTGGTTTTCAAGCTAGATTTTCTATATTTTTGTGATGGGTCTTCAAATTAGTGTTCCCCAAATTTCCCTTGGATAAAGTTATATGTAAGGTCTACCAAGCACAGAGGGACAAGTTCTCAATCACTGTTAGTTTTCCTTGGAAACAGTGTATAACTAAGGTTAGCATGAATGCAAATATGACAGTATATCATTTTTTCGTGATAGGGATTACTTTAATCACTATTAAATATTGTAGAATCACTTGGTATACAAATGTTATGCTCTGTATCTTACTTCTTCATAGGATATTATCTCTCACAATATAGTAGAGATAATTAATGTCTATATTCTCCCCATTGAATATGGATTCCTGCATGCCACTCTTAGTTCACTCCTGAAAATCTGATGCTATGCTCATGTGGTTAGCAGAAATAAGTTAATTTCACATATGAGAATTTTCCGAGTAGGTTTACTAGGTTAGTTTTGATGAGTTTAAGTCTAGGTCTTACCTTTGTCCCTCTTTTCACAGAAAGAGAAAGATTCAGAACCTTGAGGGTAGTACTTTATTTCTTCTTGTTCCAAAGAGTGAGGAGACATGATTTTACAGTCATGCACTCAGGTGTACCTCTAACCTCCTTTAATTAGAGCCAGAATTTCTTAGTCCCAGTTAAAAATAAATATATATTCTAGGAATACTTGTTTGGATGGGAATATACAAACCATTGTTCTACTTAATATGTTGTTCTGGGGCCTCTGACATGAAAGTTAACTGTCTCACCTAGCTTCTCTTGACTGGATAGATCTCAGATTCCCTTGATTAATGTTTAGGAAACTTTACCTCCTATGAATAATGCAAGCATCTAAATCCCAACATTATTTTGTCTGAAACCCATTTTGGTGACTAGGGAATGTCCAAGATCACCTGAATCAAGATATATATGTCACATTGCTTGTTGATCTAATAAGGAAGTCCGAAGCCCTTGGTTCTCAGTGTGCATTTCTTAGTAAACTTCTTTGGTAATCAATAGTTTAGATTGTGTCCTGGTAGTTTCTTAGATTTATTTATGAGAAAATTTGCTATGATTGAAGACCTGAGGTATCTCCTTATGAGGGATAATAAATACATAATAAATATAACTGGAAATATGTATCTGTGCACTTCTTAGGCCATTAGTTCTAAACATATATGTCACATAGCTTATAGACTCATGAGCATGCTGTTTGGCTATCATCTTGAAAAGGAGCATATCTGTCCCATTTGGGGAATGTGATTGGGTCTGAAGCATTCTAGTTCTGTTAGGTCTGATTGTTCTGAGGGACAAGTTGTTATGCTCCCTTGCTGAGGTTCTACCTGTTTGCATCTCTTCTTAGTTTGTAATGTATTGTCTCCAGAGTCCTAGAAGTAGACTGGAAAGTGACACCTTCATAGGAAGGGAGACGTTGAAAGATACAGTATGCCAGTATGGACAGTTTTAAAGGTCCGTATGTGAACTTCAAAGGCCCCAAAGAATCAAGGACAGGAAAAGTGGTCCACAATCCAGCATGTAGGTGTGGGGCAAACTAGAACTCATATAACACATGTAGAGGTTGGAAAGATGTCTTTAGTGTAGATGAAAGTTTCTTGTGCTTGATGTGAGGATGATGGAATGTCTAGGGACCCAGATGTACCTGGAGTTAAGCTTAAGTCCCTTTAATGAAATATGTTTGTTGTGATGATTTTATCAGGTATTACGACTGAGCTGGGAGTTTGTGGGCCATAGGTTTTCTAGCATAAGCCATTTTAATCTGTATGTGATCTACTGAGGCTTCCTTTTGCACTGTTTTTCTGTTTCCATTTGCTTCTCCTAATAGAGTAACAGATGGAGACACCATTGTAAGATGGAGAATAGGTGAGCTATTCTATCTGGAATAACATCTGTGTGAAATTCTGGTCTGCATGCATGGACAACAATACAGAACTTTGAGTGAACTACAAATGCCAAAAGAACTCCTGGTAGAGCAAAAGCTTTGCACATCAACCTCCAAGGAGAGGCATCATCACGAACACCTCTCTCATTTGTGGTACTTGCTAGGACCTCTCCGACACTGTTGGAGTAAACCTGTGCCTGTATTGAAGATGAAGGGAAGAATCAGAAAAAGAAAACCCAAGATTAATGACAAAGTCCCATCCATCAGATGTGTTCAATGTTAGTGTTCTGTCAGCTTTTAAGGAAGGCGAAGGAGTTTTAGTTCAATGATTTTCTGGTACAGGCCATGGTAAACTTTTGCTGATCCATTGAGGCTTACTCATGTGGTACTTTGTAATATACGTCTGCTTCTCATAGAGGATGACAACATTGGGCCACTTTTGTAAGAAGGCAAATGTATTTGTATTATATGTGGAAGGGCATATCTATGAGCATCCAGTCTACAGGAATGTACAGTGTTATAGTCCCTTGAGTGAAGTGCAAAGGCTGAGAAGAATCAGGGACAGTGCAAAATAGGTTCAATGAGGCCTGTGCAGGGGAGCGATAAGCAAGTATTTCTTCCTCACTCGTGGATAATGTTATAGCTTGTCAGGTAGACTAAGAACTAATCTGGGCTTCTTCTGAGGGTGTATAAGTGTCTGTCCCCATGGTAATGCCAATGCTAGGTTTTAGACCTCCCTCGGTCTTAAGGCATCAAATGGAGTTTGTGGGTCATAGGATTGCTGTGCAATGCCATTGTGACCTTGATGTGATCTACTGAGACTTCCTTCTGTGGTGATTTCTGGTTTCTATCTCTTTCTCCTAGAGGAGGAATGCCTGGAAACCATTTTGTAAAAGGGAGTATCAGTGATCTCTTCCTGTATAGAGGCCATATGTGCATGGGTCCAGTTTACAAGAATGGATAGTGTTATAGGTCCTTGAGTGAACTTTTGGGGAAGCAAAATTTCCAGAGCCAGAACCCTCTGAATGTGAGGGATCATTCAGAACTCCCTCCTTTATGCACTTTGTTTGTGCTCCTCCAATAGATAGGGAAGTATCCTGTGACTCTTCTGAGAAGATAGGAAAGTCTAGAGACACAGATGACCCAAAAATAATGTCAAAGTCACATTTATCTTTTGTATTGAATATTAGGCCTCCCTCAGCTGCTAAAACGTGTGGGAGGTTTTTGTCATCGGATTTCTGGCCTGAGTAATTGTCAGCAGAATGTGATCTATTCAGGCTTCCTTGTGCAGGGGCTGCCTGTGGAATTTTGGTTCTCATACAAGAGGAAGGTCTGGGGTCATCTTTCATAGAGGGAGAAGTTTTTAGCTCTTCCACCTGAAAGGGCTTATGTGTGAAAGTCCAATCTACCTGTATTGACTGTGTTGTTTGTCCTTGATTGAAGGTCACAGGCTGTACAGAGTCAGCGACAGAGAAAAATTGGTCCCCCACTGAAGGAGAGGAATCATCCAGAACTTCTCCCTCAATTGTGGATGATGTTAAGGACCCTCTAGTAGAGCTGGAAGAAACCTGGGCCTCTTCAGAGTATTCAGGAATATCTGGAGAATCAGATGTCACCATTATAATATCAGTGTCCCATTTATAAGAATTGTTTGGTATTACAACTCCCTCGGCTATTAAAGCAGTGAAAGGAGTCGGTTTGTTGTGTTTTTGCAACTCTAGGCCAGTATGATCTGCTTTTGATCTATTGAGACTTCCTCATGGTTTAGTTTCGTGGTTCAATCTTCTTGTCTTAGAGCAGGAAACCCTGGGCCTCAATTTGTAGGAGGGAGAGTGAGTGATATCTTCGTTCGGGTTTAGCATATGTGTGTATGTCCAATCTGCTGGAATGGATAATGTTACAGACCATTGAGTGAAGTGTAAGGGCCCAAAATAACCATGGCCAGGACAATATGAATCCGGATATTCCTGTAAAGGTGTGGAATCATCCAAATAACCTACAACGCATTTGGACTCTGTTTGGGCTTTGCTAGTAGAGATGGAAGTAACCTGTTCGTGTTCTGAGAAAAAAGGAAGGTTTAGAGACCCAGATGTACCAAGAACAATGTCAAAGTCCCATTCATCTTTTATGTTGGATGTTAGGCCTTCCTTAACTGTTAAAGAAGAGGTTAAATGTTTTGGGTCATTGCAATTATGTTCTAAGGAATTGGCATCAGGATGTGATCTATTTAGTTTTCTTTGTGCTGTGTCTTTCTGTTGAATACTGCTTTTCATAGAAGAGGCTGGCATGGGGTTATTTTTGAAAAAAGAAGAAGTTGTCAACTCTTCTACTTGGGAGGAACTATGTGTGAACTTCCAATCTACAGGAATGGACAGTTGTGTAGGCCCTTGTGTGAAGTTCAAAGGCTGAGAAGAATCAGGGACAGAGCAAAATTGTATTCGTGAACCTTCTACAGGAGAGTCCTCAGCCAGACCACCTCTCTCACTTGTAAATGTTGATAAGGCCCCTCCAGGAGAGCTGGAAATATCGTGGGCCTCTTCTGAGGATGAAGGAAAGTCTGGACACTCTGATGGCCCCATGGTAATACCAATTAAACATTAATTATATATGCATGGTTTTAGTCCTCCCTCAGCTCTGAAAGCATTGCATGGATTTTGTGGGTCATAGGATTGTTGTGCAACGCCATTGTGAACTCGATGTGATCTACTGACTCTTCTTTCTACTGTGGTTTCCTGTTTCAATCTGCTTCTCCTAGAAGTGGAACATATGGAATCCAATTTGTATAAGGGAGAATGTGTGATCTCTTCCTCTGGGAATGACATATATGTGTATGTCCAATCTGCAGGAATAGATAATGTTATAGGCCCTTGAGTGGTCTGAAAGGGCATAAAAGATCCATAGACAGAGCAAAATGGTTCCAGACACACCTTTGAAGGTGACGGATTACCCAGAATTCCCTCACTTGTGGACTCTGTTTTGTCCCCATCAATAGAGTTGGAAGTAACCTGTATCTGCTCTGAGAATATTGGAAAGTCTAGAGACACAGATGTACCAAGAACAATGTCAAAGTCCCATTCATCTTTTGTGTTGGATGTTAGGACTCCCTCGACTCTTAAGGCATTGATGGGAGATTGTTGGTCGTAGGATTTCTGGCTTGAACAAATGTCATCAGGTTCTGAACTATTCAGACTTCCTTGTGCAGTGGCTGCTTATTGAATTCTGGATTTCATAGAAGAGCATGGCCTAGGGTCCTCTTTTATATAGGGATAATGTGTCAGCTCTTCATTCTGAGAGGGCATATTTGTGAACATCCACTCTACAGTTATGGACTGTGTTTTTGTTCCTTGATTGAACTGCAAAGGCTGAAAAGAGTCAGTGACAGAGAAAAATCGGTCTATAGCAAAATCTGCAGGGTTGAAATAAACCAGAACTCTTCCTTCAAATGTAGATGATGCTAAGGCCTCTCCTGTAGATCTGGAAACTATATGGACCTCTTTTGATGATGCAGTAGTTTCTGGAGAATCAGAGGTCCCCAATAAAATATGAGTGTCCCATACATCATAAGTGTTTCTTGTTAGCACCTCCTCACTTGTAAGGCAGGGCTTGGAGTTTGTGGGTCATATTTTTGCAACCCTAGGCCATTGTGTCCTGGTTTTAATCTACTGAGGTTTCCATGTGCAGTTATTTCCTGTTTTAATCTGATTCTCCTAGAGCGGGAATCTTTGGGCCACACTTTGTAAAAAGGAGATTTATTGATACCTTCGTCTGGGTAGGGCGTATGTGTGTATGTCCAGTATGATGGAATGGATAGTGTTATAGGTACTTGAGTGAAATGCAAGGGCCCAAAAGAACAAGGACCAGAGGAAAATGGTTCCTGAGACAACTCTGAATGTAAAAGATTATTCAAAGCACCTTCCTCCCATCTGGAATGTGCTTGGGCTTCACCAGAAGAGATGGACCTATCCTGTGCCTGTTCTGAGAATAATGGAAGCTTTAGAGACCCAGATGTACTCAGAACAATGTCAAAATCCCATTTATCTTTTGTATTGGTTGTTAGTCCTTCCTCAGCTATTAAAACATTGGTAGGAGTAGGTGGGTCATTGGATTTGGCCTGAGCAATTGTCATCATATTGTGATCTATTTAGGCTTCCTTGTGCAGTGGCTACCTGCTGAATTCTGTATTTCATAGAAGAGGAAGGCCTAGGGTCCTCATTTGTAGAGGGAGAATGTATCAGCTCCTCTGCCTGAGAGGGCATATGTCTGAGTGTCCCATATACAAGTATGGAAAGTTCTGTTGTTCCTTGATTGAACTGAAAAGGCAGAAGAGTGTCAGGGGCACAGCAATATAGGTCTACAGCTCTCACTATAGGGGAGGCATTGGCCACAGCTCCTCCCTCCATTGTGGATGATGCTAAGGCCCCTCCAGTAGATTTTGAATTAACCTGGGCCTCTTTAGAGGAAGAAGAAATGTCTGGAGAATCAGATGATGCCATTAAGCCATCTGTGTCTCATTCATTGTAAGTGTTTGTTGTTGGGGCTCCCTTAGCCTTTAAGGCAGTGCAGGGAGTTTGTGGGTCATATTTTTGCAAATTTAGGGCATTGTGTCCTGATTTTGATCTACTGAGGCTTCCTTGTGCTGTGGTTTCATGTTTCCTTCTTCTCCAAGATGAGGAAAGCCTAGGCCCCTCTTTGTAACTGGATGTATGAGTGACCGCTTCCTCTGGGTGGGGCATATATTTGTATGTCCAGTCTGCAGGAATGGAAAGTGTTATAGGCACTTGAGTGAACTGCAGGGACCCGAAAGAACAATGGGTAAAGCAAAATTTATTCACAGACTTCTCTGAAGGTGAGGTATTATCCAAAACTCCTCCCTCACTTGTGGGTAGTACTAGAGACCTGCCATTAGCCGCTTGTATAGTCAGATAGGAATGGGGATTCTCTTTATGAAATGGCAAACTTTTTAATGTCTTAAGTGGTGTAAAATTATTGGTCAGCCCCACATTTGCAAATGGAAATTGCTTAGAAATCTTTTGTTCTAGATTTGTAGATTTTGGATATGCTTGATCTGTGTGAGCTTGCCTAAGTTTTCTTTCAGGATGAATGGAAAGATTTTGTTCTGCTTCACTACAGGAAAAAGAAATGAGGTCCTGTTCTGGAGAGGGGAATCTTCTGGGTTTGTCTTCCAGATATTTGGAAGATCTCTGCCTCCCATGGACAGAGGCAGAAGTGACCCTCATCCCTGAAACATATTTTGAAACTGTAAATGGGGTAGTTTTCAGGGACGTTTGATTAGATGGTGAGTTTACCAGTCCACGTTGATCAGAGGGAGATGGTCCAGTTGGTTCTGCATAAGTACCTGTTGCCTTTGTGTTTGCATCCTTTGGACCAGGACCTGAAGACCTTGCAGCAACTCCACTACAGATCAGGCAGCAGTCCACATTCTCTTCCAACAGGAGAGACATATCCAAGTGTCTTTTAGCCTTCTCTGCTCTGGGCAGAAAAGATGACCTAGGTCTTTTTCTGATGACAGGATGGAAAGCAGACAGTCTGGGATCACTGCTCACTGTGTTTCTCATGGTATCTAGAATCTGCAAAAGGAGTGGTCCCTTTCCTTTCTGGCCCTGTATCAGCTCCTTTGTGCAGCTTGAAGTGCCCATACAGTCTGTAGATACTTCAGGGCCTGCAGTATAGTACTGGCTGTCTGCACGTCCAGAGTCAGTGTATATTACCCCCATGCAACTCTTGCCCTCTCCCTGGTCCACATGAGAGTCTCTGCACTGCAATGTGGGGAGAGATCGTGGCAGCTCTTGTTGAGGTGGCAAATACTTCTGGGCTTTGTTGGTTGTCAAATATTCCAGGCTTTTGTCTGAGTTGTAAAACTCCTCTTGTGAGTCTTGGTTGCTGATATAAGTCCATGGTCTGAGAGACCATGATGTGTGATCAAAGGGCCACAGCCTAGCTGAGGCCTGTAGGCCTTTCTCCACTGGTCTGGGCAGGTAGTTTCTAAGGCAGTTGAGCAGAGAAAACTGTCTTAAGTTATTTACCTCAGGCAAAGAAGGTTGAAGGCTATTTCCCATGGCAACTGACGACAGGAATAGGGTAATCGATTGTATTTGTAGGAAAGGAGTCTTTTCTTCCCAAGATCTGTGCACACTTGTGGTAGGCCAAAAGGAGACCTGGAGTGACAGTTGGCTTCAAGAAGTGATGGAAGTTCCAGAGATACTCTCCCGATCAGGGTTCTCTGCTGGGGAGGAGAGTTCACCAGTGGAACCTGACCTCCAATGGCAACTGGCTGCAGGAAGAGATTAAGCGATATACTTTGTGAGAGACTTTTCTTCCCAAGACCTGAGAACACGTCCAGCAGGTCTAGCGCAGAACTGGAATGGCAGTTGGCTCCAGGAAGTGATCAAAGTTCCAGAGGTAAGCTCGCGAATACTGTTCTCTCCTGGCATTCCAGAGGTGTGCTCGTGATCACATTCTCTGCTGGTGAGGGGAGTTCGCCAGTTTGGCCTGACCTGGCTGTTTCATGAAGGAGGCTTCACAGACAACCAAGTTCTGTGAATGAAAACAAATAGTTTGGACTCTGCATTGGTTACTCACATTAGCCATTCTAACACCCGTTGATATTGGCCATGACAAGTTGCTTAGGTAAAAAATGAAAAGTGAGCTGGCAAAGTGGCTTCGTGTCTTTTCTCTCAACAGTTAAGAGGAAGAAGAACGTGAAACTCTAAGTGTGAGGCCAGACCTATCTGGAAACAGAGTTCTAGGTAAGTCAGGAATGTAAAGAATGTCTCTGCTGCAATGATAAGTTTATAATAATTATAATGATGATGATGATGATGATGGTAATAAATAATAATAATAATAATAATAATAATGATACATGGATGCTGGGATACTGAATCTCCATTGCTTGTAGGCATGGCACCTGATGCACAGAGGTCATCTGTGTGTGCAGTGACTCTTAATGGGTCCAGGTCAAGTAAGTGGGGTTATATAATGAAACCTTTCTATGCCTACACAACTGTGACATTACTTAAATTCTCAATATCTGTTTTAAAACACAGCATGGTATGATACTCCAGGTCAGATGCTAGCTTAACTGGGTAAAATAAGATCTTACCATCTGATCACATTTTGATTTTCATCTGACAGATACTTCTCATGATCATTGTAAAACTATGTGTCCTTCTGAAAGAAGTTTTGGATAATGAGCCACTGCAGCAGGTCAAAATATTGATTTTGGAAAGAGTGCAGCTTCAGTCATTCTAGAGAATATGTGTAACTTGAGTTTACCATCTGAGAATAGGATTCAAAGAAAAACATGTTTATAGACACCACTTTAAACCATTTACAAAACAAGGGACCAAAGCTGAAATGCAATGCTACAAAGTAACTTTCAAGAAAATGAATTGACTGAAGATGACAGCATGGTTTTTTTCTAAAAAACAACCAATTCCCAAGAAAAATTCATGCACTGTACAATGTGTTATCCTTTTGCATTTATTTTAAATGTGTGTTTCTATAAATTCACGTTTCCTTCACCTAATATTACCTCTAGGATAACCCAGCCTAATTGAATTGGTTGACTGGCTGGAAAGATGAGTCAATGGCTTGAAGATTGGCTGTTCTTCCTTGGGACTGGAATGTGCTTCCTGAACCTATATTTTAACTCCAATTGCAGAGGATCCTATGTCTGCCTATGACCCACAATAGCACAAGGAAGTCATGTGCTATACAGACATGCATTTAGGCAAACATTTAAACACAAAATTTGTAAAATTTTGTTAAAATTAGTCCTTACTAATTTTAAAATTACACAACTAGATATTTTGGTATTTTTAAATAGCTTCCCCATATGATTGTCAAATGGAATTCCATTCATGGATCTGTTCAGTTTCCACCGCATATATGTGAAATAAAGCTGTTGAATGGATAAAGAAAAATGATATAATACTGGTATGTGCTTAGTTAAGAGGGATGAGAAGGTTTACTTTAGATATGAGGAAGAAATAGCCAGAGATATATGGGAAGGTCCTGAGTGAAGCAAGCCATGAGAGGTTGAGGGGATTGAGAGGGGAAAAGACAGGGATGAGAAACCACAATACAAGGAGTAAGCCAGGAGACAAAGAGACCCCAATATCCAAAGTGACTGAGGCTATGTAAGAATCACAGGATGGGGGAAGGGAATTGGGCCTCAGGGATGGAGTGGTTAAGAGTAGGGGTAAAGCATGGGAAGTTCTGAGGATCCAGAACTCTGTTACAAGGGCACAGGTATATAGAAATGCTGAGAAAAATTTTGGCCACCATCCCCCTTGGTATGTTAAAAGGCACCTCAACAATTTATCCTTAATTTGTGACTTCACACATGTGAATTCTGAAGGTATCTGGTGGTTTCTTGTAGGACTGCTTCCACACAAATCAGGTGACATGGGCCACCTTGTTAGAACCAGGAGAGTTGTTTCGGTTGTACAAGATTCCTAAAGGCCCTTGGAAGTCATGGGGCTTCAATCAGTCATTGTCCCTACAGGTTGAGGCATGTTCATTAGAATACACATCTTTGGTCCATGAAGGCAGTCCCATTTGTAAAGGAACAAATTCCTAAGGAGGGTATGGGGCCAGGATAAAATGCATTGGCAGACGCGTCTCAGAAAGCACATGAAACAGTTTATTTTAGCCAGGATTTTAATATTAGGAAGAACTGCAATAATTACTCTCAACTTAGTAATATTTCATGTCAGAAGATGAGCAGAAAGATTCTTGGGAAAGAAGCTATTTGAAAGAAACAGAGACAATTTTCTGCAAAGTGCCAGTATTTAGAAGGTATTAGTTTGGGCAGGTATTAATTTTTTTCTTCAAGGACAATAGAAGTTCACAGTGATTTAGAAAATAAGATTTTTATATGACTCATGTTGCCATGGAGTTTTATATTACTGGAATTTAAGTTCAAGAAAACTTGAGAAAAGAGATGATTGTTTCTATGGAATTTTGAGTATATAATTAGAGATAGAGAGATCAAGCTTCACCTTGTGAATAGTTTCAATAGTCCATAAAGGAAGTGGTGTATATTTATTACTGAAGAGAAGCACAAAAATCTGGGCTTGAATATTTTCTTGCAAATTTCAACTTTGCAAATGTATTCAGGTGGTTCTATTGGGTCCTACAAATCCTACTTATGTTTTTTCTCTTATGAGAGCTCTCTTCATATTGATTAAACATGCAAGCATGGATTATAAGTTAAAAAAGAGTTCTTAGTAGAGATGGCTCTCATAAAATAACTAAATATTGTGTGTGTGTCCACTTCAACATTTACACTTTTATTTTATCAGGCAAAGTGAGAGAAGACTGTGATGCTAGCAATCATATACTAAATCAATAAATTGTGATCAGGAGTCAAAGGTCATCCTGAATCACATGACAACATCTCTCAATAAAATCCAACAATTATTAATCAAATAAATAAGGATCCTATGACTATTATATTTAACCTTATGATATTATGTTTATATATTTTGAAGCAGGATCTCAGATACCCTGGCTGAGCTAAAATTAAGTTTATACTTAAGCATGTCCTTCACATATTTTGCCTCTTATACTGACATTTGGATTACAGGCCTCAACTACAAAGTATAGCTAATGCACTATGATGATTGAACCCAGGACTTCTTGTATTCTAGTCAATTAGAAAATTTGCTGAGCTTCATTCTATTAGTAGCTAAGATTAAGAACTTTTCCTTCTTCACACAGCTATAATTCTGCAATACCAATATCCTAATACGACAAAAAATCATAATTCAGATTGACCATCAGAATTGTGGCATGTGTCCTACACTTGATTTTACTAAAACCAAAGATTGGATTCATTTGAAACTCTAAATACACACTACATAGCCTTTGGAAATTCTTTAAAGAAATTGAATATGAAATGGAAAAATTAAAAAAAAATCCTTGCATACTTATATCATCCTTAACTTGACACTTATCCTTTTGTGACCTCTGTATGAGAAGGGCGTGGTTACATATGAAGTTGCCTTTTTCACTCCAGAAATGCTTTTTGTAATTCAACTGATCCCCTCTCCACAAACAACTGTGAAGACCTAGCCTACAGAACCTATCTCTTCTCTCTTGAGGTAATTGTTGATGTATCAAATTTTTCGCGTTAACTTGGAGATATCCTATTCTCACTTTTACCAATAGAATCAAGGCTAACCTGTTGCTGACTACTTAGTTCCTTCTGCATACAGAGTCAGAAAGATATTGTATACTAGGGGAATATAGGTGACAGTGGATGATAAGTACATTGCTAGACAGAGAGGTAGGAATAAAGAATCTTAAAGATGGAGGTGTCTGTTACACATGGTTCCAATTCCACTTTGCCCCAAACAAACACACAGATGTTACATTAATTATTAAACTATTGACCAATTGGTAAGAGCTTCTTGTTGGCTAGCTCTGTTTCAATTATTAAATATTTCTATTAATCTATGTATTGCCACGTATGTATGTATGGCTTACCCATGTTCTGGCATGTTACTCCTTCAGAAGCATGGCATCTCTTCTCAGCCTCTATTTCGCTTCTTCTCCCCAGCCTTCTCCTGGTAGCACTGCCTATATTCCTACCTGGATACTCGATCATCAGTGTTTAGTTCATCAACCACTATGAGAAATATGGATATACCCCACCATCACAACTTACCTGTCTAAAAAGGTTTTTTTTTTCTTTTCTTTCCTTTTTATGAATTTTTATTTAAATTAGAAACAATCTATTTTTACATAACAATCCCATTCTATCTCCCTTCCATACTCACATGCAACTCCATAGACCCATCCCATCCATACCCCTCTCCACAGAGAGGTTGAAGAATTTCATGGGGGATCATTAAAGTTGATCACATCCTTTGGGGAAAGGCCTAGGCACTCCCCAGAGTATCTTGAATGACAGAGTAGCCCTCCATAGGGAAGGGACTCCCAAAGTCCCTTTGTGTGATAGGAATAAATACTGGTAACACTGCCAGAGGTCCATAGAGCACCCACAACTCCCAAGAGACATACACATTAAAAAGGGCTGACTTGATAATATGATGGCTTGCAAGTTTTCAGAATGGAGTCTTTGAGCTCCAAAGTGGTCAGGTCATCTTTTTCTGTGGGTTTCTCCAGCCTGGTAATGACCCATTTGCTCATCATTCTTCTCTTTCTGCAACTGGATTCCAGGAATTCAAATCACTGTTTAGCTTTGCGTATATTATTCTGCTTCTGTCAGCTACTGGATGAAGGCTCTAGAATGGCTTATGAGGTAGTCATCAATCACAATATAGGGGAAGTGCATTTAAGGAAGCCTCTCCACTATTGCTTAGATTGTTAGCTGGGATTTTTCTTGTGGATCCCTGGACGTTTGCCTAGTGCCATATTTTTCATTAAACCTAAAATTTATGCCTCTATTTAGCTATCTCTTTTCTTGCTCTCATTTATTCTTACACATAATCAATCTTCCTGATCCCTCATGTTCTCCTATCGCCTCCTCTTCTCCCCTCCTCTTTCTCATACCAACCACCTTCTTCCCCATGCTCCAAAATTATTCAGGATATCTGTGCCTTTCTCATAATTTGAGGAAGGATGTAAGTCTCAATTAGTGTCCTACTTATTTCTAGCTTCTCTGGAGTTGTGGATTATAGGCTGTTTATCATTTTCTCTATGTCTAATATCTTTACATTACAGACTACATACCATGTTTGTCTTTGGATGTATGGGTTACCTAGTTAGGATGCTTTCTTCTAGTTCCATCCATTTGTTTCATTGATTTTTTTCCATTGAGTACTACTCCATTGATTAATTGTATCACATTTTCTTTATCCATTTTTTAGTCAAGGGACATCTTTGTCATTTCCTGGTTCTTGCTAATACAAATAGTGCTCTCATGAGCAAAACTACAATTCCATTGGATCAAAGACTTCAATATAAATCTAGCGACACCAACCTCTTAGAAGAGTAATTGGGAGGTAGTTTTGAATGAATTTGTACAGTAGACCACTTCTCGAACATAACAGTAGTACAGACACTCAGTTCTAGAATTCAGTAACGGGACCTCCTGAACCTGAGAAGATTTTGTAAGGCAAAAGACAGAGTTAACAAGAGAAGACAGACAGCATCCCACAGAATGGGAAAAGAACTTCACCATCCCCACTTCTAGCACAGGGCTGATTTCTAAAATGTACAAAGAACTGAAGAAACAAGTCTCCAAAACACCAAATAACAAGTGGGGTACAGAACTAAATAGAGAATACACAATAGGGTTTTACTTCTTAGGGAAGAGAAAATGTACTAATAAAAGACTTGGAGCATATCCCTTACAGGCTGTATTTAGTGAGATTAGATACCCTCTTGTTGTTGAATGGTTCCAGTTGTTTGGAAATGCCCAAACCTTTTGTCATAAGGTCAGATGGAGAATCAACTCCATTGTATGGTGACAGTAAAAGTTGTACAATGCACATAACTTAGGATATTAAAATCCCCAAGTGCAAAACTGCGTCTCAGGTGCTTCCTGTATTTGGGCCCATGATATGGGCAGAGAGATTTCTGTCTCAGTTGCCAGGAAACACTTATGGTGTGTCTGTCACAATCTATTACATCTTCAAATTCTAAAATGACCACACTTATCACCTCACAATATTTCCTCCTGGAGTTAGGTAGAAGGCACAAGTCTCTCTGGCTTTAAATATTTTTTCTTCTGCTGCACCACTCTAACCGTCTATGACTTCAGTCCACTACACATGTAAGTAAATGCATAATTATAACATTCCAGCTTATGGATGACCACTGAGATATATCCCAGATGCTGAAGTTCTGAAAATGGAGACAACCCTATGTTTTATGTGTTTGTTTGTGAAGTTCTTCCATGTATATTTGCACACCAGAAGAGGGCACCAGATCTCGTAACGGATGGTTGTGAGCCACCATGTGGTTGCTAGGAATTGAAGTCAGGACCTCTGAAAGGGCAGTCAGTGCTCTTAACCTCTGAGCCATCTCTCCAGCCCATTGTTTGTGAATTTCTAAGGTTTCCTGGTGTTTCACTCATACATTTTGCTACATTAATTGTTTTACTTTTTATATTTTTATTTCTCCATTTTATATTCAATTCAGAAACAAGACTGTTTTACAGGTCAATCCCAGTTCCCTCTCCCTCCCCTATTTCCCTGCCTCCCCACTACTGCCTTAACTATCCCATAGCATTTCTGCTCCACAGCGAGAGTGAAGCCTTCCATGGTGGTCTTCAGAGTCTGTCATATCCTTTGAGATACAGTCTAGGCCCTCCCTGGTAGTCTAGGCTGAGGGAGTATCTCCCCATGTGGAATGGGCTCCCAAAGTCCATTCCTATGCTAGGGATAAGTACTGATCTACTACCAGAGGCCACTTAGATTTCTGAGGCCTCCTCACTGACAGCCACATTCATGGGGTCTGGATCGGTTCAATACTGGTTTCCGAGTGAATACTCTGGGTCCAAGAGCTCCCCTAGTTCAGGTCAGTTGATTCTGTGGGTTTCACCATCATGATATTCTTGATGACTTTGCTCATCACTCCTCCTTCTAAGCAACTGGATTCCTGTTCAGTTCATTGTTTAGCAGTTGGTGTCTGCTTCTACTTCCACCAGCTGCTGAGTGAAGGCTCTAGGATGACATATACATCAGGCATCAATTTCATTATCAGGGGAGGACATTAAAGGTAGACTGTACTCTGTAGCTTAGACTGTACCTTGGTGTCATCTTTGTAGATGTACAGACATTTCCCTAGTGCCTGATTTCTTTTTAAACCTATAATGCTCCATGTATTTTGATATCTCTTATATTTCTCTCCTCTACTCTTTCCCCAACTCAAACTTCCTGCTGCCTCAAATCCTCCTCAACCCTCTGCTTCTACCATTCACATTCTCCTAGCTTTCTCTCCCATCCCCCATACTCCCAATTTGTTCAGAAGATCTTGTCCCTTTCTTCTTCTCCAAGGGACCATGTATGTCTCTCTTAGGTTCCTCCTTGTTTACTAGCTTCTCTGGAAGTGTGGATTGTAGGCTGGTAATTTTTACCCTATGTCTAAAATCCACATATGAGTGAGTACATATCATATTTGTCATTTTGTGATTGGATAACCTCCCTCATAATGGTTCTTCTAGTTCCATCCATTTTCCTGTAAATTTCAGGATTACATTGTTTATTTTCCTGCTGAGTAGTAATCCATTGTTTAAATGAACCACATTTTCTCAATCCATTATTCAGTAGAGGGGCATCTAGACTGCTTCCAGTTTTTGGCTATTACAAATAGTGCTGCTATGAACATCATTGAACAGATGTCCTTGTTGTATGAATGTGCTTCTTTTCGGTATATGCCTAATAGTGGAATTGCTGGATTTTTTTGGTAGACTGATTCCCATTTTCTTGTGGAGTCTCCATACTGATTTACAAAGTGGCTGTACAAGTTGGCAGTCCCACAAGCAGTGGAAGAGTGTTCCTCTTTCTGCTCATTTCCAGCATAAACTGTCATTGGTATTTTTGATTTTAGCCATTCTTACAGGAGTAACATGTTATCTCAGAGTCATTTAGATATTCATTTCCCTGATGGCTAAGGATGTTGAACACTTTATTTGTGTCTTTCAGCCATTTTAGATTCCTCTATTGAGAACTGTCTATTTAGATATGTACCCCAGTTTTTATTTGGATTGCTTGGTGTTTTGGAGACTAGCTTCTTGAGTTCCTTCTATATTTTGGAAATCAGTCATCTGTCAGATATGGGGTTGGTGAATATCTTTTCCCAGTCTGTGGGCTGCCATTTTGTCTTGCTGACTGTCTCCTTTGCCTTACAGAAGCTTCTCATTTTCAGGAGGTCCCATTTATTAATTGTTGATCTCAATGTCTGTGCTGCTGGTGTAGTGTTCAGAAAGTGGTCTCCTGTACTAATTTGTTCAAGGATATTTGCCAATTTGTCTTCTAATAGGTTCACTGTGGCTAGATTAATGTTGAGGTATTTGATCCATTTGGACATATGTTTTATGCATGGTGATAGACATGGATCTATCTGCAGTCTTCTACTTGCCAGCATCCAGTTATGCCAGAACCATTGGTTGAAGATGCTTTCTTTATTCCATCATATAAATTTAGATTATTTGTCAAAAATCAGGTATTTGTAGGTGTGTGGGTTAATATCAGGATTTTCAACTCAATCCCATTGGTCTACCTGTCAATTTTTATGCCAATACCAAGCTATTTTCAAAACTATAGCTCTGTAATAGAGTTTGAAACCAGGCATGGTGATGCCTCCAGAAGTTCTTTATTGTACAGTGTTGCTTTGGCTATCCTGGGTCTTTTGGTTTTCCATATAAAGTTGAGCATTGTTCTATCAAGATGTGTGAAGACTTTTGACTTTTACTGGGATTTTGTGGGGATTGCATTGAATGTGTAGATTGCTTTTGGCAAAATTGCCATTTTTACTATGTTGATCCAACCTAAGATCCTTCCAATTTCTGTTATCTTATTTGATTTCTTCCTTTAGAGACTCAAAATTCTTACTGTACAGTACTTTCCCTTTTTTGGTTAGTGTTACTCCAAGGTATTTTATGTTGTTTGTGGCAAATGTAAAGGGATGTTTCTCTTATTTCTTTCTCCATGAATGTATCATCTGTATATAGTAGGGCTACAGATTTTTTGGTAAAAAAACCAAAACCACAGAGAATCACTGGCTCAAAACCCCCACCAAAATAAGAAGTCAAAAGAAAGAATCCTAAAAGTGTACAAGGCTCCTAACATCTCTTCTCTGAAAAGAGAGTTTTCCTGTGTTTCTAGTAAGTGAGACCAGTTTTCAATATTAAGCAGAATTTTTTGTGTTTAGATTGGTTAAATCCTTATTTATTACTCCTACATACCCCGTGTGTGTGTGTGTGTGTGTCTGTGTGTGTGTGTGTGTGTGTGTGTGTGTGTGTTTGGTGTGTATGTGTATGTTTGTTTGTCTGATGTTTATTGTTTTATTTCTGTGATTGTGGCATAAGGAAAACAGCACATCTGTGGAGGTCAGAACAAAACGATTTGGAGTTGCTTCTCTCATTCCACCCTTATAGATACAGGGAATACAAATGTAATAATCTTTTTAGAAGTACATGATTTTACCCTCTCAGAAATATTTGCAGATTATGGCTGAGAGATTTGAAACATATCAGAGGTTGACAAATGAACCAGATTTCCTATGTGCCCATTGTTCCACACTTAATTTTCCAACACATTGAATACACAAATTCAGGAGGATTTCTCATTTCAGGTGTGTGTGTGTGTGTGTGTGTGTGTGTGTGTGTGTGTGTGTGTGTGTGAGTGCCTATGTGTCTTTGTCTTTGTCTGTATTTTATGTAGCTCTCTGAAGACTATGTGCTGCAGGATGTAAATCTTACAATGTTCTTCTACCCTGTGTTCACATTGTGGTGTCTACAAATCTTAAAATAGAATTCTCATGTTCTAAGTCTTCCCTTCTTATTGTGGCCAAGGAGGCCAGTAGATGGTGTGAGAACCTCTGATACTGGAGTTACAGGTAGTGGTAAGCTTCTGTATATACTTGGAATGGAAACTTGGATACTCTGAAAGAATCTTCAGTGCTCTTGACTACTAAGTTATTTTCCAACCTAACTTTTGACTTCTTGATTATGTTTATTGACCAAGGCAGCCTAGTCAGGCTCATACAACCGATAGTGTTTAAAAATTAGAATTCTCCATTTGAGAGAATGAGTCTTATGCAGTGATGAGTGCCTTAAGTTTTTATTCAATAAAACATGGTCAGCCAATTATCAATGTATGTAAACCAACAAAAATGGTTACAGCCAATTGTATTCATGTATTTCAGCAGACATAGCCACACTTACTTAAAACATATAAATTTGTGATGGGATTGGAAAGGGAGCGATTGAAGAGATAAAAGAGGAAACTGATAAAGTATCTTCCAATAATCAACTTATAGAAATAAATTTTAAGTTATAATAGGTGCTGTAGAAATGGCTCAGCAATTAATGACACCTGGCGTTGTTACAGAGTAGCGAGGTTCCATTTCCAGAAATGAGAAGTTAGCTAACTATTTGCTGCATCTTCTGTCCCCAGCTTTTCCCGCCTTACTCTGGCCTTTGTAAATACTCTGTACAAATACATGAAGGACAAACACCTATATAACTATTTTTTAAAGTTAGAAACAATAAAAAATGGAATTCTCCAAAGCTATATTATAGCCATGAGCAACACAGCAACCAGATGTAGTTAAAATGTTTTCCCTTGGTCTTGCATGGAAGCAGCTATGGAAATCTGCCTAGCCAGCTGCCAAAAGCAGCTTTATTCTGAGGTTAATAGTATTATCATAACCATTCATCAAGAGAAGAGTAAGCAGTGTCATTAAGTTGGATTTCCTTGAAGCTTTCTGTATTTGTGGTCAGTATCGTTTATGACTGTGATATTTGTGCCATTGTTGCAGTTATCTTTTAGATGGGAACATCAAGTTTGAGAGGTAGCGTATGCAACATAGCAGTGTATTTGCACTGTGTTTTTTTTTTTTTTACCTGATTTTCTGGGAAGAACTTCTGGTATAAGATGAACTTGCCAAAGGTATTTCTTTACATAATTTTTATAATTTATATCTTTCTGAATGACTTTGAAGTAAAAATGTCCCTAAATGTCTTTTGTAATCATGCTTAGAAATGGATTTTTTATCTGAGCCTGCTTAGGAATAGGGAGAATACCTCATGAATGTATCTATACTCCCCAAGTAATATCCACAGGCTTCATTTTGCTTAGGGAAAGTGTTGTTTTACAAATAACTCCCAGAAATAACTACCTGCCTCCTTCAGGTAGAAGAAATCTTGCTTAATTCTTCTGCCTAGGTTGTTCTGATGGCTATTCTTGGTAGCCAAACTGACTACTTCATGGTTTAAATAAAACTTAAAGAGTTGGGTACACCTGTGTGGGACTTTTCAATAAGATTTGAAAGTAAAGACTCATATTTAACCTGGATCACTTGAGGTGATATCCACCTTCAGCTGCTTGATGGCTGCTGCACACCTCTAACCCAGCACTCAAGAGGCAGAAGAATTTGGATTTTCTGAGTTTCAGGCCAGTGTGGTTCACAAAATGAGTTCCATTGTTTCACAGAAAACACCTGTCTTTAAAATACCAAAGAAAAGAAAAAAAGAAAAAAGAAAAAAAACAAACAAAAATTAGGATCCATTTTTAATCTGGGGGCAGCCTACATATATAAAGGATATTGAAGAATGAAGTAGCTCTTTTCTTGTTTGCCATAGCCCTGCCTAACAAGTTCATTCCTTTTTCAGAATTAGAGCCACGTCCTTGAGATTTTGTTTTGTATTGAAGACCAGGTGAGATATTCTACCTCATGAATAGAACAACTCCTGGATTCTTTAAATTATTACTGGAATTCCACCATTTTTTGACTATCAAGACCAACACCTAAGACATTCTGTTTTTGTCTAGAGCCCTTACCAGGTTTTAACCCAGGAGGAATGACAGATTCATCAAGTTGGTTTTGAATATATGAGTTTTACTTCATACTTATATCAAAGTAATAGACAAACATAAGCAAACAATTCTAAAAACCATAGACACTAAGCCATAGCAGGGGGCATGTCTCCTCTATCAGCAACAGATTTGAGCTTGGGACTGAATTCAGGTGGTCCAGTCTTCTGATTGCCCGAAATCCTGATATTGGGTTTCAGACCAGGCAGCTCTCAGCTTAATGGACTGGTTGTTTCAGGTTATCGGGGGAGAGCCCCAGGACATAGAGTCGTGATTCACTCTAAATTCACAGTTCTGATTTAGCCCCTTAAATAGCTTGCAAATCTTGCTAAACACACCTTGCCACACATTCTCATTCTTATCTTCAATAGTTGAGGGGTGGGCCTATATTCTCTTTCCTTTAGTCTTTCTTCAGCCGGGCCTTTGCTGCCTGGATGGAACCTTCTGTCTTAATTGTCCTTTTGCCAAGCCTTTGCCTGACTTGTAACAAGCTCCTTACCCATTCTAACAAATCCATTTCCGCATATGTGTACTGATTCATTCTATCAGGCATGTTGAGAACCATGAGTTGTGTTTTTTTTTCAACTTCCCAATGAGGAAGTTGTGTTGGCTAACAATAGTGCTTCTAAACACATTCCTTTGTTCCATTATTCTCTAACCTTTTGGGTGCCCATGAGGACTACTCTGTATTGCTATTCATTTGTCAAAAGTTGGCTCTGAATTTCAGGAATATAACTCCTGAAGCAATGGAGCCATCATCTAGCTTTCTGTTGTGAGAAAGTCCCTTTAACTTGTTTGTGATCTAGTTCCTTATTCTCTTTCCTGGTTCTCTGGAGTCCCTATTGCAACTACATGAAAATTAAGTTCAATTCACCTAACCTCAGTGTGAACCCACAGAACAAAACTCACCTATTTTTCCTAAAATTCTCTTTAGTTGTTAATATTTTGGCTACTCTTTCACCTCTGTGACAGAAATTCACTCCATTGGACATAGTATGAAGGGCTGTAAAAGTTTGCTACCTACTTTGTGTTCAGAATAAAGAAGAGGAAGTACCTATGGAGATCAGGAAGATAGCAGGGTCTGCTGTTCCACCAGATTCAAATTCTATTGAACATCATCTTGCTGATGTAGAAAAGGTCTTGGTCTGAGTTGCAAGGCGGGTTCAAGAACCATTGTTTTGTGTCTTACAGCACAGTGGAAGACTATGAGAGAAACACTTGTCACTCAGGATTATTTAGGCAATAGCCCTCCAGGTTATCTGCCAGTCAGAAGCTATGCTGGGTCCTTCCTGCCACCATCTTCAGGATTTAATTTGCACAAAAACTGTTCTGGTGTTCCTTTGTGCTGTGCTGTGTGTGCAGCTACAGGGAGCTGAGCAGAGAGGAGCTGCAAAGCCACAACATGGTGAGCTCCTGTCTAATATCCACAGACTGGGAGAAGTGTCCAGTGAAACATGGGAACCAGTGTGGAGTTTCTTCCCAGGGCTGGGTGGGAGTAAGTGGCCAGAGGCAGAGTTTGCCATGTTCCTGCCTAGTCATTCGTTATCCTTCATGGTCCTAATCTTCCTGTATGCCCCAGTTCATTTTTATGTGATCCTAAGGGTCCTGCGTGGTCTTTGCAATTCTCTGGGTCCGCTGTAGACTCTGAGCATGTTCACTTTGCAGACTGCACCTGTGCAGAGCAATGGGATTGGGACTATGCTTTGAAATATCCTTGATGACATCTCTGTTTAATGCAGGCACCCTTAGTGCTTGTTATGTTGCTATGAAACACAGATTTGCCAAACTCAGAGAGCCCTGGTTGCTTTATTATTTTCCAGAAGTTCTGAACTTTGATCTTTTAGTATTTGTGTTTTGACTACCCTTGGATTTAATTATGTGGAGTTTGTAAACAGTATTTCCTGTGTAGAGGGAGCACTCCACTGCTAAACTGTTATATGGAATTGTAGTCGTGATAGCAGTAGAATGGATATCATACGGGTTTACCAGTTCTTAGAAGACGTTAAGTCAGAAAATAGAATTTAGGTAATGGAGGACTGTATCCCAAATACTCCAAAGACAAGTAGTATGCTAACCATGACTGTTAGAATACAGTATGACTATATGTAAATATTTCTTCATCGGGTTTAACCAGTTATATTCCAATAACAAAGGAGACAACCCTGATTTAAAACCAGCAGAAATTACTATTCCTTCATTAAACAGCAGGCCTCTAAATGCTGCTCAAAGCAAACAACCAACATTAAGTCCTGGTGTGCAATTAAGGTATTTTGTTACCAGAAGACCTTCATCTCCAGTCTTTTGCAAAACAGTTTTGTGTCAAGGTCTTCTATATTGACTGAGTTGACTTGAATCATTGTTATCCTAATAAACCACCCTAAATATCGGATTAAAAATCTGCAGCAATACACAGTCTTAAAATTACTAGTTTGACTCACATATTGGATTGTCCATTGCAGAACCGGGAAAGAATTTTGTTTGAAGCATGTTTTTTTTCCTTCAGACTAGAAGAGTTGAAAACAGTGCATTGTGTACACTTCAGGGGGCAAAATGAGTTGGCAGCAAGATCACAGTCTGAAGGTGAAGGCAGTGAGATGCAGGAGTTTGCATTATTAATTAGGACCAATGGGCATTGTAAAAGACTTTACAGTTTCCCTGCTGGCATTAATTCTTTCCATGTGAATGAAAAAACACAAAATTGATGGGTGTAAATTTTATGGAGGATTGCTTGAACTACTAAGTATTCAATTTCCAATTAAAAATCTCTCCTAGGCAAATGTATGAAATCCTGTTTGACACAGTTAAGTCAGCTCAGTAGTTTGACAAACCAGTGAATGAGTGCAACTCTATGGGTTTGCTTAAAGTACTCAGAGGCTAAATTTTTTTTGGGGTTTTGTGGTTTTTTTTTTTTTTTTTGAGACAGGTTCCTCAGAGTCTAATAATATATGTAGGTTAAAGTCATACAGTGTCTTATTACTGGCATTCTCTCTAATAATGTGGTGTCTACTCCATTTTAATTCATTATAGCTAAGTGTTCTTCTACATATTTTCATCAGTCTAAGCTATCAATTATTGGTATCATTTTAAAGTCCATTATCATTAAATGATTTCCTGATTTTTCTTTCTACTTATCAATTTTCATGGGCTTAAAAATTGCAATCAATTTTTTTCCAGTGCTATTTATTTTTATCAGTTTATGAAAGACCCTGATGGCTCAGGCCCCCAGGATCTCTGCCCAGGACCACAGCAACCCCAATCACCAGGCAGAGGTGAAAACTTGAAACAAACAGCACGGGGCTTTATTGCAGTTGTTTAATGAGCTAACACCATGTTACTTATGGCCTTTTATCCACGCACTATGGCGGATGGATGGGGAAAGGTGCAGAGAAGCCATGGGACCAGAGATCTTATAGGGCAGCATAAGGGGAGTGTCTATGGGTACGTACAGGCTCAGGATTATTGTGCCTCCAGGCTTGGAGGACTTGCCCCCTGTTGATTGGTCAACTGGTTGTTATGGCCCATCGGCCCTCCCAGGTCGGTTGCTATGCTCTGCAAGTCATTTCTGTGCACTTGTCTGTAAAGCACACGCAGAGCTGCAAACATAGCACTACCAGCTAACTTCGGATTGGTTGCTTGTCTCAAGGCAGTCATCTGACATCCTAGTGACCAAAGCAAGGTCAGGCAAGCACATGTTAGGCTGTTATGGCTGCTGAAATTATGGATCTGGTACCTTCATGTAGAGGAGTGATTCTCAACTTTGAGTGTCTGGGTTTCCTTTTGGGGAACCAAATGAATGAAACTATCACATGACTGGACTCAGACCATGAGAGAACAAAGATATTTTATAATTCATAACAGTATCAAAACTATAGTTATGACATTTGCCATTGCCATGCTTGTATCAGTCCCATGCTACTGAAGCTGTCTCTTCTGGACTGATGTCCTTAGAGACTGTGATTGGAACCAACTGGGAACAGCCACAGGTCCATCCCTGAGTAGAGGAGCATGGACTTGGTAACTCCTAGATATTCAATGGCAATAAAAACCAGGCACTCAAGCATCTTCTTGTATATGGAGGGCCTCTCAGTACATCTGAAAATTGGAGTCTCTGGTTTATTCCATCATCCTCCTAAGCCATTTTCCAACAGTCAAAATGACTGCCCAAGTCCCTCTCCTGTCTCCTCTCTAGTAACACTTCAATCACATCTGTAGGCCTACAAACTGTCTCTAGGCACATAAACAGACGTTTCAGCCAGGTGTAGGCCTATTCCAGGCTTAGGACTGTTGTGATATAAACTAGGACACATTCTCCACTGAGGCCATGCCATTCAGCAGTAATTCAGCTAGCATCTGCAAGACAATGGAGCCGGAGGTTTGGACTCAAGAAACTTTCTAATAGAATAATTTTTGGCCCTCAAGAGACATTGCAATGAAAATGATTTTAGAGTTTGGAGTCATCACATCATGAGGAACCGTATTAAAAGGTCACAGCATTAGGAAAGTTGAGAACCACTGGGATAGGTCAATGTCTCCTATATGTCAGGCTTGGTTCATATTATATACTTTGGAATTTCTTTAAACACCTAATCCTGTATCTGCTACTCATTGCAGGAAAAACAGTTCAGCCAGTCCTTTCTTGGCTGAGCCTTGACTGGTCTGAAGGAAGGAAAAATGGTCAGTGAATGAGTATCCTCCAACTTTTCCAGATTTTATCATGCATTTACAAATGAAGAGGCACCTGTGTAAGAATTGAGTTCACTCACCAAGTTTAAAGCAGGTTTATTCACCACAGAGAAAGACATGAGCAAGAAAGGGGGCAAATTCTTTTCTGGTGTGACAGAAGTTGCGTTTAAAAGTGAGTAGTGTGGTAATTAATTTAGATAATCGATAAAAGTTCTGACTGGACATTTCTTGAGTCCACGGACCAGGCAATCAAGAAGTTGTGTAAGGAACTGAACTTATGGGTTGGTGAAATGTCTCAGAGTTTAAGAGCTCTGATTGCTCTTCCAGAGAACCAGAGTTCAATTCCCAACAACCACATGTCGTCTCACAATCATCCGTAATGAGATCCAGTGCCCCCTTCTAGCCTGTAGGCATAAGTTCAGGCAGAACAGTGTATGCATAAAAAATAAACCTTAAAAAAGTAAGACAGAGGCAGGAGGATATCTGTGAGTTCAAAAACAGTCTGGTCTACAAGATCTAGTTTCAGGACAGCTTGCAAAGCCACAGAGAAACCCTTTTCTTGAAACACACACACACACACACACACACACACACACACACACACACACAGAGTTGTTATTTAAAATGTTTAAGGTTTTCCTAATGACCTGCCTACACTAATGAGTGATATTATGAGTTGTATGCATCTTAAGTTGAAAACTTCGTGCTCTGGGAAATGCTTTTCTGTAATATTTAGCAGTAGAGACATTTCAAACTGATGTAAGTAACTATTTAGACCAGTGGGTATTGTGAATATTGGTAATTATAGCAACTGTTGCCTTTGATAAAATTACTTTCAAAACTAAAATGCCCCCACCAATGAAGTTGACCTAAGCAGGTTCAATATTAAACCCAACTTGCTTCTTGTATGTTTGAAAAACCACCAAACAGGACAATACAATTGCATTGACTTTAGGTGTCTGCAATTATTTTATGAAGTTCATTTACATATATTTGTAACTCATCAGGTCAAAGACAGTTGCTGTAAAAGTACAATAAGCTTGTTCCTGTGAATGAATGGTAGAGAGTACCAAGGCCTGAAAGTGGTTCATTGGCCACTACATATGGATTACACTATGTACTTACACTCACAAATTACACAACACCTCTCTTTCATACATGGACACAAATACACACACACAAAATACACATAAACATGAATCCCCCTTGCAATATACATACACAGTTAAAAACTTTATGAAAATGGTTCACAGAATACCCAAAATAATGGGACACAATGAATGCTTTGCTAAGAGGAAAGTTTACAGCACTAAGGGCCTCCATGAAAAATTTGGAGGGATCCCATTCTTATGACTTAATAGAACACTTGAAAAGTCTATAATGAAAAGAAACAGATACACATAAGGGGAGTAATTGGCAGTAAGTAATCATTTATATATCACTATGTCATTTTGAGTTCCCAAACTTTTCCTCAACAAGTAAACATATAGTTTATTTTCATACTTAAATCCCCATGAGCATAATTGCCATGAGCATGAGAATTCTGATATTTCTTAATACTAAGTTTGAATGTACAAGAAATATATTGAGAATATTTCTGTGATCCACTGAAATTCTGTCAATTTATGAGAACTTGGTATAATTTAGACACACATGAACCTATGGGTAGAAAGGGACTATCAGGAGAACATAGTTTACTCTTGTTCATAGTAATGGGATTGATTGGATATCGGTAATATGTCCAAGTGAATCAGAATCTATACACTAAATATGTGCAAGTTTATATCAACTATTACAATGCAAAAAGGCTTTAATGAAATAGAGTTGATATATGCTGGAAAATCCCAAACTAGAGCTATCAGAGATTATTATGCATGCCACTCCAAAATCCTATGTCACATTCATATTCATTTTTAACTTCTGGAGGAAGTTTTACTCTCACTCTGATTCTTTCTCAATCAAATTATACTTTTAGTAGAATATCTTTTACGTGAACTTAACAATGTATTCCGTGTCTATATATAATACTGCTGTTCTCTTTCTATTTCTTTCTACATTATCTCAAATCAGTTTCAGTTACACTTACTGTAGTTTGCTAAACAATAATTACAGATAATAGTTTCTTTTGCCCTTTAGTACTTTTAAAAACAACAGAATTAAATGATCTATTTTCAACAGCAACAACAAAATGGTGTTGGGTACATTTACAAAATAAATTCCACCTCTGGAAATCCCACATACAAAATTCCCAACAAATTATAATAGAAAAGCTGGCTTCAAACATATGTGCCTTGTGGAAAAACTTAGAATTATCAATAGGATTAAAAAATAGGGTACACATAATATAACTTTTGTACTTAACAAAAATATACAATGAAGAATGTATACAGTATTTGTGAAAGAATGGTGGGAAAGATTACTATTATTATTATTATTATTATTATTATTATTATTACTGGATTATGGCACAAGATGTGGAATCTACCGATGCAGCTGCCCAACACCATAAACAGCCAAGGAATCTCTGAAACTCATAAATGCCTTTAGTTCACCAAAGAAAATTCTCTTACTGAACACATTGTGCCTGGTGGTAGAGGGAAGTTAAAAGCATTCTAATTAAGTATTTCTGGAGGATGGCCCTCATTTCTTAATTTCTACCATCTTTTAAACTATCTGTAGAACTGATCACACAAAACTGAATGTGGAATGAATCTTTGAGAATTTCTACAAACCAGGCCTTCAGTTTTCTAATCTGACTTCGCAGTACACAACAAAAGCAATGCCTGTGTGTACATACAACACAGTGATAGTATAAATACCACATCTCCCACAGCCAGACCTACAAACATCCCTGACCCTAATGAATGCACACTCAAGAGAGGATTACAGGAGAAGGGTCACTGCCCAGGTGAACATATGGACACACAGAACCGGGCTGTCTCATGATCCATTCAATTCCCAGAAGATCTGACAGTTCAGCAATCTCACTCACCACAGCATAGCTTACAGTAACCCACATGGCTCATTATAGATGCATTAGAGGAGAATACTACCCTACTATACGAGGAGAGATCAGATGACTGAGGCAACACAGGTCATCACAGCTCTGTCCTTCAAACCTAGGGGTTGACAGGGCTCTAGTGTGGGAAATATGTATATTAGTAAAATCTCTTCCATTCCTGGTCATAAAATATATTCCTAATGACCTGGAAGCAATAGGAAATAATTCTTTTTAAAAAGATAATGATAATTTAAAACCACAATTCTATGCATATTCTTTAAGAAGGAGAAAATAGACAGGCGTTCCTGGTGCACAACTTTAATCTTAGCATTGAGGAGTGTGAGGTAGATGGATGTCTGTGAGTTTGAGGCCAACCTGGTCCATAGGGTGAGTTCCAGGACAGTCTGCAAAGCTACAGAGAAACCCTGTCTCGAATGCCCCATCCCCAAAAAAGGAGAAAACAATACCCTGGTAGAGGAAATGGCATGAATAATATATTATTTTACCATGCCACTATGTGCAATGCTATCTGCTAAGATCTGTGACACAACACACACAGCTAAGGCTGCTGGATATAACCATGAAAAGCAATACTGAATATATTTACATAGGAGAGCTTCCTTGTTGGAAATTCAATTTTCACTGGCTGAAGCTAACGTTCCAAAATTATATACCAAAATCTGGCCCACATTCACTCACATTATGTATTTCAATACCTTCTGGGAAATTACAAAATCAGTTATTCTGTCACAATCAATTTCTACTTCATAATGGTCACCCAAGCAGTTATTTGTCTGCCCTGTTTCACAATACAACATATATAACAAATTATTCCCCTTACTCTGGTCGGAAGGTAGAAGCTATGCTCCACACCCAAATCCTTTTCCTGTTATTGAAATGCACAGTTGACTACATGACTCAAATTTGTAATTTGAAAACTCAATGGTGGTTGAATTTTTAATCACAGATGTTTTTGGCTTAATCATAAGGATAAGGCCATTGTCCTGGGAGAGGGGAAATGAAGTGGGATGAAGGCTACCTGATCCAACATAAGAAAGTTTGTTTGAGAAACATTTTCAACAAGGCTGCAGGTACTGCTCATCTATAATTAATATGGCTTTTCATGGATCAATTATTCTAAACCATTAAACGCTTAATAAGCACAAATCTTTTCATTAACAGCATGTATCCACTGATGATTAATGTTAAAAGAAGAGCCAGCTTGGCAAACATTTTGCATTCCACATAAGCTATTGTAATTTAAGGAAAGCAGTGTTCAAATAAAGATGCCATGTGACAGGTTTCAAAGAGAGGATTTTTTTAATTAGGAAAAGGGATCATAAAAGGGGGAAAGGGAGGGGAGAGACCAGTCTCCAGGTACAGGAGCAGTCGGAGAGAGGAAATAGGGGCAGAAAGAGACAGACAGGAGAGAGAGAGAGAGAGAGAGAGAGAGAGAGAGAGAGAGAGGGAACAGACACAAGGAGGGAGAGAAACAGAGAGCAGGATGGGATTTGGGCAGGGCACTTTTAAAAGGGACCATGGTGAAAATACACAGGTGGCCCTCTTAGTGGCTGCAGCTGGTCCTGTCAGAACCCAAGGACAGGCCAGTACAGACAACTGAATACTAACATCTGCCATCTTTAAATCTCCTTTAGCTTTGACCTGAGGTTATGCATTCAAAAATTTAAATAGGGATAGAAGATTGAAAGTCTAATCATTTTGGCTTATGGAGATTTACAGAGCAAAATTATCTTTAGGATTATGCCTTATGATCTAAACATGAATATATCATAAAGTACAATGTATTATAATAGACTATGCTTTATGATGTAAAAGATACATTTAGAAGAAATGTCAGTGCTGCAATCCTCACACATAAAAAGACATAGAATCAAACAACAACAAAAAAACACTTATGCACACTTAAATGAATAACTATTTTGAGGTACTCTTCCCTCAGAATAAGGATTCCTTTCCTCTGAGCATGCTGGCTCAGAGGAAGACCACATCTGCTTCTATGAAGGACCAGAAAGAATTTCATTTTTAAACTATATTTCATGTATCTGTGGTTTCTGCTATTCGGATGTGTGCAGTACCAGCAGAGGCCAGAAGAGGGAATAAGTTCGCTTGGAACTGAAGTTACAGGAGATGGAGAGGAACCATGATTTCTAGCAATATAATGTCTTTCCAATACAACAATACCAGTGTTCTTAATTGTTAAGCTCACTCTCTAACCACATTTTTATTAAACATTTGTTGTTATACATTTCATTTAAATTACATTGTATACATTTCCCTCTTTTTCCCACTTTTTCCCTTCTTCTTTCTGTTAAGTATGTGTGAATTAAGTATGTACAAACATTTGAATAAGGTCTGCTGAGTCCATTTCTGCTTGTTGTGTTATGGTTTCAGAATTGAATATGCTGTTTTGGATAGAAAACTAGTGGGATGATACCTGTCTGATACTATTTGTAACAGTGATGAAGACATAAGGTAATTAATCCATCCTTGGATCCCAACAGGTTTGGATAGGAGGCAATAGATATGCACAACTAAGTAGTATAACTAAGACAAATATTAAAGGTTGTCCCATTTCTAAAAGCCTCCCAAGAATGTCAGTTCCCATCTCTCCATCAAGATGGTTAGATAAGTCATGAATATTGCTTCAGTAGAGAGATTCTCATCTGTTGGTATCAGTCATTTCCCACAATGAAATTCCCAGGAAATTTAGAATTTCATGGTGCCTACGCTTTCACTAGATGTTAGTTAAACTGGGAGATATAAATGTCACTTAGAATAACCTTACTCATGTGAGTCAGGCAGGTACCAGGCATTGATGAGGTGGAGACTGAGGTGCTTTACAGTCTTAATGTTGCAGGGTACTGTCACTGACAACAACATGAGTTGCCAAAAATTAAAGAGTGGAAGGAGTGGAGGAGGCTGACCCAACACAGCTGAGTGGAAACAGAGTACAGTTTATGCCAACTTGTCCTCAATTACAACTGAAGAAAGCTCTCGGACATTTGATCCTTGTGCTTTCAAACCCCAAGCTCCCTCCCTAAAATTTCTTCCAATCTCCACATGTCTTTGTAAAGACCTTATGGTCTAAGCCTTAGACTTCAAGGGTCAGGATCTCCTCACAATCCCCATGTCATCCTATCACCACCAAATTCCACCTCTATACTAATTTCCAAGATCATAGGGAAAAGAAATTAGCTCATTCAAACAAAAGACTTCATAGCCTCAAATTAACTATCTCATCTTCAAAGGAGATATAAACTCAAGCAGGTGTATATCTGACATATGAGATTATGATAACCTATTCATGCCAATTTACCACATGGGAGACAAACTCACTCTTGTGATTTTGGTTGGTCAACCATCTTTTTGAAGACTTTTATTGTCAGCTTCTCTCATGATAATTTATTTTGTACTTTTGCCTCAATTTGTGGAGATGTGTGCCTGGAAAATTTCATAAGCAACAGGTCTCAGTTTCTGATGCAATCAATCATATATTTATTCCAAGGCATCAGGATTGAGATAAAGAATAATTTATATCAGCCAATCACACTTATTGCTATGAATGACATATTCATGTGGATGAATCGAAGGCTCAGTAATTAAAACACTGAAAGCTCATTCAGAAGCACAGGTTTTTATTCCCAGAACCAACATCTCTACAAGATATAAGAAAACACACTTTTGAATACACACATGAGGTATTTAATATTTCTTATATTATCTTCTATTGAGCAGTTTAACATTAACATCCTTCAATTATGTTGAGAAAACAGCACATATTGTGAGTATATCATCTACACTTGTACTTGTACTCAAGTAGCAGATGAATGAGGATCATGAATTCAAATGTATCCCTCATCATTACTGACACCTGCCAGGTTGCTTAATAAACTTGAAATGTGTGAAATATTTTGAAAATATGGAAAACATAACCAGGAACAACAAACCACCACACTTTCAAACAAATAGTTATTTGAAAAATATGATCTCGAACTGCTGATATTTAAAAAATATATATACCACTTAGATGATGGGGGTAACATTATATACATTTCAGCAGAAAAATACCTATCACTAAGCAAAAGAACAAAATGAACAAAAACCACACAAGGAATATAAGGACATCAAAATAAACTTCACTAAATGGTTTTGCTACACATATAGAGTGTAGCATACACCTTTTTGGCATACACCTCAAATATTTGAAAATAGAACCCACAATGCAGTGACTTCTAAATTCAGTTCCTACTCTCTGCCTCATGCTTCATCTTAGGGATGTGAGTTTTTAGACCCCTGCTTTAGGTGCCATGCAAATTTTAGTGATGCTTCTGAACCTCTCTATTAACAAGGGCCAAATTAAATTTTTTATAAAGTGTTGTAGATGTTATAACAAAAAGAGGAGAGAAAATAATACAAATTAATAGTTTTATACCTGAACTAGTTAATTAATGCACTTGAAGAGAAGGATAAACCTAAAAGTGATAAACTATCATTTAAAAGCACAGTCCAAGTGTTACAGCTATGGAACAAATGTACCCCTAATGTCATAAGTCAATCTATACCTTCATCTGTGAAGGGAAGATGGCCTGGATACCTGCAGCTCTGAAGAGAAAGATATGATGAAGTGAAGGTATCCCGGAATCACACAGATGTGAGGAAAAAGGTATTCTGACTGTCAGGAAGTCAGGCTATACGTGAAGTTGTATTCAAT
>NW_023276808.1:5458395-5488096 GCF_003668045.3 Cricetulus griseus
AATATGACTACCAGGGTCTTTGAATGTCTCATCAGTATAAGCAAGCATTTCAGTTGTTATTAACTGTGTCTTTCCAACACACTTTAGTAGTAAGTGTGGAGATTAAAGCTGTGTATTTAGATCTTATGCATGGAGATTGAACATGGATATATAATATCAAATGGGAATTTAATGCAAAGTCATATTAGGCAGAGAATCATGTTTAATATCATCTTTGGCATTAAGAAAATCTCTGAGTTGAAGAAGGGCAAATTTACTAATTTAATTGTACCTTGTAGAGATATTTAATTTCTAATGCAGGATTGTAATAGAAGAAAAGGACTGAGCTTCTCACTGACTCACATATACACAGAAGATTGCTTATTTTCAAAGAGGAATATATAGTGACACTTTTGTTAAGTGTGTTCTGTATCTCCTTTGGCAGAGTGGAAACTTCTGAAACCATCCCGGGTAAGGAAATATTTCTGGATCTCCTTATTAAGCGGAGGAAATACCTTATACACATTATTTCAGTATGTTGAAATCCAATTCACCCTTGAGAGTGGTGAATTTCCTAGGTTACCTTGGTTAGTGGGAGAATATTTGGGCTCTGCCTCATTAGTTTCCCATTATGCCCCCTAGCTACAGATATGCATATCATGAGTCAAAACTTTGTGAGTCCAGAAAGAATCCAGAATTTTTTTTTCCTGAAGTACGATTGGTCTTCTGGGCATGCTTCCACAAGACTTACTTTGTCTCTACATTTGATAACAAATTTTCAAGTATATTTACTAGGTTCTAGGCAGATGAATCCATGTTTATATTTTATTCTCTGCTATATATTCATGGATGTAGTGTGGTCCCATCTCTTACAGGGGTTGAAGTTGCTGATTTGTTCAGCTGGGGAGGCTTTCATGTGCAATGACAAGTGACCATATTCAGAAAGGTCAACTAGAATTCACAGGGGTAACTCTGAAGTGTCTTTGCAAACATGATTGCTTGAGACACTCACTTGCCAGTAGAAAACATTTTGTAGTTTTCAATTACCAGATAATTTTGTCCCAAACCACCTTAGATAATATAGAATACCCGGAACAGACCGATTTGCAAGAGATGCATTATAAGCATTCTAATCAATCCTGTTGTCTCGAAGTACCCAATTTTTTTCCACAGAGGAAGAAGCATAAGGCCCCCTTCATTTTAGTCCCTGTTACTGAGTAGTAAAATGATTTATACCAAATTAGACAAATGGACAAATTTGAGTGCCATAGAAGAGAAAAATAAAAGTTTAAATCCCCTTGGTATAAAGGACAAAAGTAATCAGCAGACTTTTTTCTAAGAACTATGTCTTATGCCTTATCTAGAAGTGAAAATGTGAAGAATAATAATAGAAGAATGGGAGTACTAGACACCTTCTATGAAAGAATAACTGTGAGACCCTCTTAAACAAAAGTGAATGTCAGAATCCCCTTGGTCAGTGGGTGCATAAATCATACTTCCCTGACTTAAAAGGGATTAGCAGTAGAGGAATATCCCAACATATATAACCAGGTTTTGAAAAGCTTCTTCAGATGTTAGTATTTCCATATGTTGTCTTGAATCTGGGGAAGACCAGCTAGCACTCAAATGCTGTTTTTAACACCATGAATGATCCAGGCTGAGAAGTTTGCTTCATCTATTTTCAGTCAGCCCTTTAGATCTAGGTATAAATGGCAGAATTCTCATTTCTGATGACTGGCTAAAAGATAGATGACATGAATTCTTGACTTTGTTTGCAAATACTAGGTCCTAGTTTATCTAGGCTAGACATTATTCAGAGAGGAAGTCTCTCATAGATCAACATCTCTAACTTTAATTATCAGACTACAAGAATCATAAAACAAAGGCCCAAAGGACCACTACTTAGAGAACATGTTGTGCATAGTACATAAGACAGGGGATATCCCATAATCCCTCAAAAAATGCCTCAGTCTGTATTATTCATACTAGGCTGTTCCTGGAAATCAATGTCAGATTCAGATTCTTTTATAATGGAACAGCAGTTCTCAAGTGTGAGACAAAATTATCAGAAGGATTGCTTTTCACATTTCCTCAATGTCAGCTGTTTACATTCTAGCTTATTAGAGCTGGAATTCTGTAGTTATATAGTAACCAAGAAACATTTATATAGCTAGGGGTCTGTGCACTTTTTTGTTCTTGGAAGAAATGTTTGATGCTCACTTTGTTATAGGTGGAAAAATGAAGAATATAGGTACATAGGATTTCTGAGGAGTTGTCCGATGTGCATCAGACACACTCTTTCAAAAAAGTGGGAATTATACTCCCTTGGCCACATAGGGAAAGTCTGATACATTTTCAGCAGACATTTGCATACCTTGTAAAATTAAATCCAGTATAGCCTAGAATATTCTCCCTATTAGAATATTAGATTCCAAATCTCCCCTGTGATTTGGTATGTTCATATCTAGAGTGGGATCTGCAAGAGATATAACAATACTCTCAGGATTCTTGAAATTTTGTGTTTCCGTTGCTAGATAAATTGCGAAGTTACTTTTGTGTTCACTAAGTCTAACAGATATGGGCTGCAATGGTGAGAACACAGTTTGTACTGATTGAATTGAAGGAAGTAGATAGATTCCAGGCTCTTCTTGCTCTCTTTGTTCTCTATGACCTGCCACTATAGTGAACAATGTTTTTTTCAGTTAGTAGGCAAATCAATGTGCCCATGCTCAGAAAAGGGAAATATGAGAGCTCCTTGAGTCAATCAGAGAAGTTCTAACTCCACTCTTTCATAGGTTGAAAAAAAGTCACGCAAAATTTGGAATGGAGAGTATCTCCAATGGTGCTGTTGTAAGGGTCAATGCCGTTTTTTACCTTTTAAGGAAGAGCACGATCGAGGAAATTTTTTGTCATATTTGAATTCTTCTTTAAAGTATAGAAAACGTCAGTCTCTGGCAACTCCACTGAAGGCATGAGGGAAATCTTCACATACTTCGCAGAGTTTGGAAGTAAATTCCTGGGCCTAGGTTCTTAAACTTATAAATAACTTGAAAGATGTTATCACAAAGAACAGGAGCTTCCCAATTTTGCTTAAAACTTATTAGTAAGTGGCCTGGTTTTCAAGCCTGCTTTTCTATATTTTTGCGATGGGTCTTCAAATTAGTGTTCCCCAAATTTCCCTTGGATAAGGGTATATGTAAGGTCTACTAAGCACAGAGGGAGAAGTTCTCAATCACTGTTAGTTTTCCTTGGAAACACTCTAGAACTAAGATTAGCATGAATGCAAATAAGACATATCATTGTTTAGTGATAAGGTTTACTTTAATCACCATTTAATATTGTAGAATCACTTGGTATACACATGTTATGGTCTGTATCTTACTTCTTCATATGATATTGTCTCTCACAATATAGTAGAGATAATTAATGTCTATATTCTCCCCATTGAATATGGAGTCCTGCATGCCACTCTTAGTTCACTCCTGAAAATCTGATGCTATGCTCATGTGGTTAGCAGAAATAAGTTAATTTCACATATGAGAATTTTCCAAGTAGGTTTACAAGGTTAGTTTTTATGAGTTTAAGTCTAGTTCTTACCTTTGTCCCTCTTTCCACAGAAAGAGAAAGATTCAGAACCTTGAGGGTAGTACTTCATTTCTTCTTGTTCCAAAGAGTGAGGAGACATGATTTTACAGGCATGCACTCAGGTGTTCCTCTACCTCCTCTGATTAGAGCAAGAATTTCTTAGTCCCAGTTGAGAATAAATATATATTCTACGAATACTTGTTTGGATGGGAATATACAAACCTTTGTTCTACTTAATATGAAATTCTGGGGCCTCTGACATGAAATTTAACTGTCTCACCTAGCTTCTCCTTGACTGGATAGATCTCAAATTCCCTTGATTAATGTTTAGGAAACTTTTGCCTCCTGTGAATAATGCAAACATCTAAATCCCAACATTATTTTGTCTGACCCATTTTGGTGACTAGGGAATGTACAAGATCACCTGAATCAAGATATGTATGACACATTGCTTGTTGATCTACTAAGGAAAGTCAGAAGCCCTTGGTTCTCAGTGTGTATTTCTCGGTAAACTTCTGTGGTAATGAGAAGTTTAGATTGTGTCCTGGTAGTTGCTTAGGTGTATTTATGAAAACATTTGCTATGATTGAAGACCTGAGGTATCTCCTTATGAGGGATAATAAATACATAATAAATGTAAATGGAAATATGTATCTGTGCACTTCTTACGCCATTAGTTCTAAACATATATGTCACATAGCTTATTGAGTCATGAGCATGCTGTTTGGCTATCATCTTGAAAAGGGGCATATCTGACCCATTTGGGGAATATGATTGGGTCTGAAACATTCTATTTCTGCTAGGTCTGATTGTTCTGAGGGACAAATTGTTATGCTGCCTGTCTGAGGTTCTACCTGTTTGCATCTCTTCTCCATAGTTTGTAATGCATTGTCTCCAGAGTCCTAGAAGTAGACTGGAAAGTGACATCTGCATAGGAAGGGAGACGTTGAAAGATACAGTATGCCAGTATGGACAGTTTTAAAGGTCCCTGTGTGAACTTCAAAGGCCCCAAAGAATCAGGGACAGGAAAAGTGGTTCACAATCCAGCATGTAGGTGTGGGACAATCTAGAACTCATATAACACATGTAGAAGTTGGCAAGATGTCTTTAGTGTAGATGAAAGTTATTTGTGCTTGATGTGTGGATGATGGAATGTCTAGGGACCCAGATTTACCTGGAGTAAAGTTTAAGCCCCTTTCATGAAATATGTTGGTTGTGATGATTTCATCATGTATTACAACTGAAATGGGAATTTGTGGGCCATAGATTTCTAGCCTAAGCCATTTTAATCAGTATGTGATCCACTGAGGCTTCCTTTTGCACTGTTTTCCTGTTTCCATTTTCTTCTCCTAATAGAGGAACAGATGGAGAAACCATTGTAAGATGGAGAATAGGTGAGCTATTCTACCTGGAATAACACCTGTGTGAAATTCTGGTCTGCAGGCATGGACAACAATACAGAACTTTGAGTGAACCACAAATGCTAAAAGAACTCCTGGTAGAGCAAAAGGTTTGCACATCACCCTCCAAGGAGTGGCATCAAGACAAACACCTCTCTCACTTGTGGTACTTGCTAGGACCTCTCCGACAATGTTGGAGTAAACCTGTGCCTGTATTGAAGGTGAAGGGAAGACCTCAGAAAAGAAAACACAAGATGAATGACACAAATCCCATCCATCAGATGTGTTAAATGTTAGTGTTCTCTCTGCTTTTAAGGAAGGCGAAGGAGTTTGTGGGTCAATGATTTTCTGGTACAGGCCATGGTAAACTGGTGCTGATCCATTGAGGCTTACTCATGTTGTAGTTTGTAGTATACATCTGCTTCTCATAGAGGATGAAAACATTGGGCCACTTTTGTAAGTGGGCAAAGGTATTGTCTATTATACATACTGAGGGCATATGTATGAGCATCCAGTCTACAGGAATGTACAGTGTTATAGTCCCTTGAGTGAAGTACAAAGGCTAAGAAGAATCAGGGACAGTGCAAAATAGGTTCACTGAGCCCTCTGCAGGGGAGCGATAAGAAAGTGTTTCTTCCTCATGGGCGGATAATGTTATAGCTTGTCAAGTAGACTAAGAACTAATCTGGGACTCTTCTGAGGGTGTATAAATGTCTGTCCTCATGGTAATACCAATGCTAGTTTTTAGGCCTCCATCAGTCTTAACGTATTGAATGTAGTTTGTGGGTCATAGTATTGCTGTGTAATGCCATTGTGACCCCGATGTGATCTACTGAGGCTTCCTTCTATGGTGGTTTCTTGTTTCTATCTGCTTCTCCTAGGGGAGGAATGCCTGGAACCCATTTTGTAAAAGGGAATATCAATGATCTCTTCCTGTATAGAGGGCATATGTGTATGGGTTCAGTCTACAAGAATGGATAGTGTTATAGGTCCTTGAAAGAACTTTCGGAGAAGAAAATTTCCATAGCCAGAACCCTCTGAATGTGAGGGATAATTCAGAACTCCCTCCATTATGCACTTTGTTTGCGCTCCTCCAGTAGAGAGGGAAGTATCCTGTGACTCTTCTGAGAAGATAGGAAAGTCTAGAGACACAGATGTTCCAAAAATAATGACGAAGTCCCATTTATCTTTTGTATTGAATATTAGGCCTCCCTCAGCTGTTAAGACATTGGTGGGAGGTTGTGTGTCATAGGATTTCTGGCTGAGTAATTGTCAGCAGAATGTGATCTATTCAGGCTTCCTTGTGAAGGGGCTGCCTGTTGAATGTTGGTTCTCATCAAAGAGGATGGCCTGGTGTCATCTTTTATAGATGGAGAATTTTTCAACTCTTCCACCTGAGAGGGCATATGTGTGAAAGTCCAATCTACCTGTATGGACTGTGTTGTTTGTCCTTGATTGAAGGTCACAGGTTTTACAGAGTCAGGGACAGAGCAAAATTGGTCCCCCGCTGAAGAAGAGGCATCATCCAGAACTTCTCCCTCAATTGTGGATGATGTTAAGGCCCCTCTAGTAGAGCTGGAAGAAACCTGGGCCTCCTCAGAGGAATCAGGAATATCTGGAGAATCAGATGTCCCCATTATAATATCAGTGTCCCATTTATAAGAATTGTTTGGTATTACGACTCCCTCAGCTCTTAAAGCAGTGAAAGGAGTCGGTTTGTTGTGTTTTTGCAACTCTAGGCCAGTTTGATCTGCATTTGATCTATTGAGACTTCCTCATGGTTTAGTTTCAGGGTTCAATCTCCTTGTCCTAGAGCAGGAAAACCTGGGCCCCAATTTGTAGGAGGGAGAGCGAGTGATATCTTCGTTTGGGTTGAGCATATGTGTGTATGTCCAATCTGTTAGAATAGATAATGTTACAGGTCATTGAGTGAACTGTACGGGCCCAAAATAACCATGGCCAGGGCAGTATGAATCCGGATATCCCTGTGAAGGTGTGGAATCATCCAAATAACCTACAACACATTTGGACTCTGTTTGGGCTTCACCAGTAGAGATGGAAGTAACTTGTTCCTGTTCTGAGAATAAAGGAAGGTTTAGAGACCCAGATGTACCAAGAACAATGTCAAAGTCCCATTCATCATTTATGTTGGATGTTAGGCCTTCCTCAACTGTTAAAGAAGAGGTGGAAGGTTTTGGGTCATTGCAATTATGTTCTAAGGAATTGGCATCAGGATGTGATCTATTGAGTTTTCTTTGTGCTGTGTCTTTCTGTTGAATACTGCTTTTCATAGAAGAGGGTGGCATGGGGTTCTTTTTGAAAACGGAAGTTGTCAACTCTTCTACTTTAGCGGAACTATGTGTGAACTTCCAATCTATAATAATGGACAGTTTTGTAGGCCCTTGTGTGAAGTTTAAAGGCTGAGAAGAATCAGGGACAGAGCAAAATTGTTTCAGTGAACCTTCTACAGGAGAGTCCTCAGCCAGATCTCCTCTCTCACTTGTAAATGTTGTTAAGGCCCCTTCAGGAGAGCTGGAAATATCGTCGGCCTCTTCTGAGGATGAAGGAAAGTCTGGACACCCTGATGGCCCCATGGTAATCAGATATGCATGGTTTTAGGCCTCCCTCAGCTCTAAAGGCATTGCATGGATTTTGTGGGTCATAGGATTGCTGTGCAATGCCATTTTGATCTCAATGTGATCTACTGACTCTTCTTTCTACTGTGGTTTCCTTTTTCAATCTGCTTCTCCTAGAGGTGGAACATCTGGGACCCAATTTGTATAAGGAAGAATGTGTGATCTCTTCCTCTGGGAATGGCATATATGTGTATGTCCAATCTGCAGGAATAGAAAATATTATAGGCCCTTGAGTGGTCTGAAAGGGCAGAAAAGATCCACAGACAGAGCAAAATGGTTCCTAACACACCTCTGAAGAATTCCCTCACTTGTGGACTCTGTTTTGTCCCCATTAATAAAGATGGAAGCAACCTGTGTCTGTTCTGAGAATACTGGAAGGTCTAGAGACCCAGATGTACCAAGTACATCTTTTGTGTTGGATGTTAGGACTCCCTCAACTCTTAAGGCATTGATGGGAGGTTGTTGGTTTTAGGATTTCTGGCCTGCACAAATGCCGTCAGGGTCTGAAATATTCAGGCTTCCTTGTGCAGTGGCTGTTTGTTGAATTCTGGATTTCATAGAAGAGCCTTGCCTAGGGTCCTTTTTTATAGAGTGATAATGTGTCAGCTCTTCATGATGAGAGGGCATATTTGTGAATATCCACTCTACAGGTATGGACTCTGTTGTTGTTCCTTGATTGAACTGCAAAGGCTGAAACGAGTCAGTGACAGAGCAAAATCGGTCTACAACAAAATCTGCATGGCTGAAATAATCCAGAACTCCTCCTTCAAATGTAGATTATTCTAAGGCCTCGCCAGTAGATCTGGAAACTACTTGGAACTCTTTTGATGATGCAGTATTTTCTGGAGACTCAAATGTCCCCAATGAAATATCAGTGTCCCTTTCATCATAAGTGTTTCCTGATAGCACCCCCTCATCTTGTAAGGCAGGGCTTGGAGTTTGTTGATCATATTTTTGCAACTCTAGGCCATTGTGTCCTGGTTTTGATCTACTGAGGCTTCCATGTGCAGTCATTTCCTGTTTTAATCTGCTTCTCCTAGAGCTGGAATTCCTGGGCCACACTTTGTAAAAAGGAGATTGAGTGATAACTTCATCTGGGTAGGGCTATGTGTGTATGTCCAGTATGATGGAATGGATAGTGTTACAGGTCCTGGAGTGAAATGCAATGGCCCAAAAGAACAGAGCCCAGACGACAATGGTTCCTTAGACCACTCTGAATGTAAAAGATTATCCAAAGCACCTTCCTCCCATCTACAATGTGCTTGGGCTTCGCCAGAAGAGATGGACCTAACCTGTGCCTGTTCTGAGAATAATGGAAGCTTTAGAGACCCAGATGTACTCAGAACAATGTCAAAATCCCATTCATCTTTTGTATTGGGTGTTAGTCCTTCCTCAGCTATTAAAACATTGGAAGGAGTTGGTGGGTCATTGGATTTCTGGCCTGAGCAATTTAAATCATGTTGTGATCTATTTAGGCTTCCTTGTTCAGTTGCTCCCTGTTGAATTATGGATTTTATAGAAGAGGAAGACCTAGGGTCCTCTTTTATAGAGTGAGAATGTGTCAGCTTTTCACCTGAGAGGGCATATGTCTGAGTGTCCCATCTACAGGTATGGAAAGTTCTGTTGTTCCTTGACTGAACTGAAAAGGCTGAAGAGTGTCAGGGGCACAGCAATATAGGTCCACAGCTCTCTCTGTAGGGGAGTAATTGGCCACAGCTCCTCCCTCCATTGTGGATGATGCTAAGGCCCCTCCAGTAGATTTAGAATTAACCTGGACCTCTTTTGTGGACGAAGAAATGTCTGGAGAATCAGATGTCGCCATTAAGCTATCTGTGTCGCATTCATTGTAAGTTTTTGTTATTCGGGCTCCCATAGCTTTTAAGGCAGGGCAGGGACTCTGTGGGTCATATATTTGCAAATTTAGGGCATTGTGTTCTGATTTTGATCTACTGAGGCTCCCTTGTGCTCTGGTTTCATGTTTCCATCTGCTTCTCCTAAATGAGGAAAGCCTAGGCCCCACTTTGTAAGTGGATGTATGAGTGACCTCTTCCTCGGTGTGTGCCATATGTTTTTATGTCCAGTCTGCAGAAATGGAAAGTGTTATAGGCCCTTGAGTGAAATGCAGGGAGCCAAAAGAGCAATGAGTAAAGCAAAATTTATTCACAGACTTCTCTGAAGGTGAGGTATCATCCAAAACTCCTCCCTCACTTGTGGGTGGTACTAGAGATCTGCCAGTACCAGCTTGTATAGTCAGGTAGGAATGGGGATTCTCTTTATAAAATGGCAAACTTTTTAATGTCTTAACTGGTGTAAAATTATTGGTCAGCCCCACATTTGCAAATGGAAATTGCTTAGAAATCTTTTGTTCTAGATTTGTAGATTTTGTATATGCTTGGTCTGGGTGAGCTTGCCTAAGCTTTCTTTCAGGATGAATGGAAAGATTTTGGTGTGCTTTACTACAGGAAAAAGAAATGAGGTCCTGTTCTGGAGAGGGGAATCTTCTGGGTTTGTCTTCCAGATATTTGGAAGATCTCTGCCTCCCATGGACAGAGGCAGAGGTGACCCTCATCCCTGAAACAGATTTTGAAACTGTAAATGGGGTAGTTTTCAGGGACGTTTGATTAGATGGGGAGTTTACCAGTTCACGTTGATCAGAGGAAGATGGTCCAGTTGGTTCTGCATAAGTACCTGTTGTCTTTGTGTTTGCATCCTTTCGATCAGGTCCTGAAGACCTTGCAGCAACTCCACTACAGATCAGGCAGCAGTCTACATTCTCTTCCAACAGGAGAGACATATCCAAGTGTGTTTTAGGCTTCTCTGCTCTGGGCATAAAAGATGACCTAGGTCTTTTTCTGATGACTGTATGGAAAGCAGACAGACTGGGATCTCTGCTCACTGTGTTTCTCATGGTATCTAGAATCTGGAATAGAGTGGTCCCTTTCCTTTCTGGCCCTGTCTCAGCTCCTTTGTGGAGCTTGAAGTGCCCATACAGTCTGTATATACATCAGGGCCTGCAGTATAGTACTGGCTGTCTGCATATCCAAAATCAGGGAATCTTTTCCCCCATGCAATTCTTGCCCTCTTCCTGGTCCACATTGAGTCTCTGCACCACAATGTGGGGACAGATCGTGGCAGCTGTTGTTGACTTGGCAAATCTTTCTGGGCTTTATTGGTTGTCAAATACTCCAGGCTTTTGTCTGGGTTGTAAAACTCCTCTTGTGAGTCTTGGTTGCTGATAGTAGTCCAAGGTCTGAGAGACCATGATGTCTGATCAAAGGGCCATAGCCTAGCTGAGGCCTGTAGGACTCTCTCCACTGGTATGGGCAAGGTGTTTCTAAGGCAGGTGAGCAGAGAAAACTGTCTTAAGTTATTTACCTCAGGCAAAGAGGGTTGAAGGCTATTTCCCATGGCAACTGACGGCAGGAATAGGGTAAGCGATTGTCTTTGTAGGAAGGAGCCTTTTCTTCCCAAGATATGTGCACACTTGCGGCAGGCCAAAAGGAGAACTGGAGTGACAGTTGGCTTCAAGAAGTGATGAAAGTTCCAGAGATGCTCTCCCGATCAGGGTTCTCTGCTGGCGAGGAGAGTTCACCAGTGTAACCTGAACTCCAATGCCAACTGGCTGCAGGAAAAGGTTAAGCGATATACTTTGTGAGGGACTTTTCTTCCCAAGACCTGTGAATACATCCAGCAGGCCAAGCGCAGAACTGGAATGGCAGTTGGCTCCAGGAAGTGATCAAAGTTCCAGAGGTAAGCTCGCGAACACTGTGAAGACTTTCATCGGGGATCATCAAAGTCTGTCACATCCTTTGGGGAAAGGCCTATGAACTCCCCAGAGTATCTTGAATGACAGAGTAGCCCTCCATATGGAAGGGACTCCCAAAGTCCATTTGTGTGCTAGGAATAAATACTGGTTACACTGCCAGAGGCCCATAGAGTACCCACTACTCCCAAGAGACATGCACATTAAAAAGGGCTGAGTTGGTACTATGATGGTTCGGGAGTTTTCAGAATGGGAACTTTGAGCACCAATGTGGTCAGGTCAGCTGTTTCTGTGGGTTTCCCCAGCCTGGTAATGAGCCATTTCCTCACCATTCTTCACTTTCGGCAACTGGATTCCAGGAGTTCAGGTCCCTGTTTAGCTTTGTGTGTATTATTCGAAATCCATCAGCTCCTGGATGAAGTCTCAACAATGTCTTATAAGGTAGTCATCAATCACAATATAGGGGAAATGCATTTAAGGTAGCCTCTCCACTATTGCTTAGATTGTTAGCTGGGGTTTTCCTTGTGGATCCCTGGATGTTTGCCTAGTGCCATATTTCTCATTAAACCTATAATTTATGCCTCTATTAAGGTATCTCTTTTCTTGCTCTCATCTATTCTTCCACCTAATCAATCTTCCTGATCCCCCATGTTCTCCCATCGCCTCCTCTTCTCCCCTTCTCTTTCTCATAACAACCACCTTCTTCCCCATGCTCCAAAATTATTCAGGATATATGTGCTTTTCCCATAATCTGAGGAAGCATGTAAGTCTCAATTAGGGTTCTCTAGCTTCTCTGGAGTTGTGGATTATAGGCTATTTCTAGCTTCTCTGGAGTTGTGGATTATAGGCTTTTTATCATTTTCTCCATGTCTAATATCCGTACATTACTGACTATATACCATGTTTGTCTTTAGATGTATGGGTTACCTAATTCAGGATGCTTTCTTCTAATTCCATCCATTTGTTTCATTGGTATTTTTTCCATTGACTACTACCCCATTGATTAATTATATCACATTTTCTTTATCCATTTTTTTGTGGAGGGACATCTTTGTTGTTTCCTGGTTCTTGCTATTACAAATACTGCTCTTATGAACATAGCTGTACAGATGTCCAAGTTGTATAGATGTACATCCTTTGAGTATATGCCAAAGAGTGGAATTGCTAGATGATGAAGTAGACTGATACCCAATTTGCAGAAAATCAGCCATACTGACTGCCAAAATGGTTGTACAAGTTTTCACTCCCAGCAGCAACAGAGTGACATTCCCTTTTCTCCAGCATAAACTAGCCTTGGTGTTTATTTCTGTAGCCATTATGGCAAGTTTAAGATGATACCTCCAATTTTGTGATTTACATTTCCCAGATGGCAATGGATATTTAGTGTCTTTTAGCCGTTGTAGTCTCCTCTATTGACCAAACTACAATTCCATTGGATCAAAGACTTCAATATAAATCTAGCCACACCAACCTCTTAGCAGGGTAATTGGGAGGCAGTTTTGAATGAATTTGTACAGTAGGCCATTTCTTGAACATAACAGTAGCACAGACACTCAGATCAACAATTCAGTAATGGGAACTCATGAACCTGAGAAGATTTTGTAAGGCAAAGATAGAGTTAACAAGACAAGACAGACAGCATCCCACAGAATGGAAAAAGATCTTGAGAAACCCCACATGTATCCCAGGGCTGATTTCTACAATATACAAAGAACTGAAGAAACTAGTCTCCAAAACACCAAATAAAAAGTGGGGTACAGAACTAAATAGAGAATAGTGTTTTACTTCTTAGGGGAGAGAAAATATGCTAATAAAAGACTTGGAGCAGGTCCTTCACAGACTATATTTAATGAGATTAGGTACCCTCTTGTTGTTGAACGGCTCCAGTTGTTTGGAAATGCCCAAACCTTTTGTCATAAGCTCAGTTGGAGAATCAACTCCATTTTATGGTGACAGTAAAAGTTGTACAATGGCACATAACTTAGGATAATAAAATCTCTAAGTGCAAAACTGCATCTCAGGTGCTCCCTGTTTCTTGGGCCCATGATATGGGCAGAGAGATTTCTTTCTCAGTTGCCAGGAAACACTTATGATGTATCTGTCTCAATCTATTACATCTTCAAAATCTAAACTGAGCACACTTATCACCTCACAATATTTCCTCCTGGAGTTAGGTAGGAGGCACAAGACTCTCTGGCTTTAAATATTTTTTATTCTGCTCTGCCACTGTAACTGACTATGACTTCAGTCCAGTACCCATGTAAGTAAATGCATCTTTATACCATTCCAGCTTATTGATGACCACTTAGATATATCCCAGATGCTGAAGTTCCCAAAATGGAGACAACCCTATGTTTTATGTGCTTGTTTGTGAAGTCCTTCCATGTATATCTGCACACCAGAAGAGGGCACCAGATCTCATAATGGATGTTTGTGAGCCACCATGTGGTTGTTGGGAATTGACCTCAGGACCTCTGAAAGGGCAGTCAGTGCCCTTATCCTCTGAGCCATCTCGCCAGTCCATTGTTCGTGAAGTTCTAAGGTTTCTTGTTGTTTCACTCATACATTTTGCTACATTAATTGTTTTACTTTTTATCTTTTTCTTTCTCCATTTTTTATTCAATTTAGAAACAAGATTGTTTTACATGTCAATCCTAGTTTCCTCTCCCTCCCCTACTCCCCTGCCTCCCCAATACTGCCCTAACTATCCCATACCATTTCTGCTCCCCAGGGAGAGTGAAGCCTTCCATGGTGGTCTTCAGTGTCAGTCACATCCTTTGAGATACAGTCTAGGCCCTCCCTGGTAGTCTAGGCTGAGGGAGTATCTCCCTATGTGGAATGGGCTCCCAAAGTCCATTCCTATGGTAGGGATAAGTACTGATCTACTGCAAGAGGCCACATAGATTTCTGAGGCCTCCTCACTGACACCCACATTCATGGGGTCTGGATCGGTTCCATACTGGTTTCCAAGTGAATACTCTGGGGTCCAAGAGCTCCCACTAGATCAGGTCAGCTGTTTCTGTGGGTTTCACCATCATGATATTCTTGACGACTTTGCTCATCATTCCTCCTTCTAAGCAACTGGATTCCTGTTCAGTTCATTGTTTAGCAGTGGGTGTCTGCTTCCACTTCTACCAGCTGCTGAGTGAAGGCTCTAGGATGGCATATACATCAGGCATAAATTTCATTATCAGGGGAGGGCATTAAAGGTAGACTATCCTCTGTAGCTTAGACTGTACCTTGGTGTCATCTTTGTAGATGTACAGACATTTCCCTAGTGCCTGATTTCTCTTTAAACCTATAATGGTATCTCTTATATTTCTCTCCTCTACTCTGCCCCCAGCTCAAACTTCCTGCTGCCTCAAGACCTCCTCACCCTTCAGCTTTTCAATTCTCCTTCTCCAAGCTCCCTCTCCCCTCCCCATACTCCCAATTTTCTCAGGAGATCTTGTCCCTTTCCACTTCTCCAGGGGACCATGTATGTCTCTCTTAGGTTCCTCCTTGTTTACTAGCTTCTCTGGAAGTGTGGATTGTAGGCTGGTAATTTTTACCCTATGTCTAAAATCCACATATGAATGAGTACATACCATATTTGTCATTTTGTGATTGGGTAACCTCCCTCATAATGGTTCTTCTAGTTCCATCCATTTTCCTGTAAATTTCAGGATTACATTGTTTATTTTCCTGCTGAGTAGTAATCCATTGTTTAAATGTACCACATTTTCTCAATCCATTATTCAGTAGAGGGGCATCTAGGCTGCTTCCAGTTTTTTGCTATTACAAATAGTGCTGCTATGAACATCATTGAACAGATGTCCTTGTTGTATGAATGTGCTTCTTTTCGGTATATGCCTAATAGTGGAATTGCTGGATTTTTTTGGTAGACTGATTCCCATTTTCTTGTGGAGTCTCCATACTGATTTACAAAGTGGCTGTACAAGTTGGCAGTCCCACCAGCAGTGGAAGAGTGTTCCTCTTTTCCTCATCCTCTCCAGGATCAACTGTCATTGGTGTTTTTGATTTTAGCCATTCTTACAGGAGTAAGATGTTATCTCAGAGTCATTTTGATATTCATTTCCCTGATGGCTAAGGATGCTGAACACTTTATTTGTGTCTTTCAGCCATTTTAGATTCCTCTATTGAGAACTGTCTATTTAGTTCTGTACCCCAGTTTTTATTTGGATTGCTTGGTGTTTTGGAGACTAGCTTCTTGAGTTCCTTCTATATTTTGGAAATCAGTCCTCTGTCAGATATGGGGTTGGTGAATATCTTTTCCCAGTCTGTGGGCTGCCATTTTGTCTTGCTGACTGTCTCCTTTGACTTACAGAAGCTTCTCATTTTCAGGAGGTCCCATTTATTAATTGTTGATCTCAATGTCTGTGCTACTGGTGTAGTGTTCAGAAAGTGGTCTCCTGTACTAATTTGTTCAAGGATATTTGCCAATTTGTCTTCTAATAGGTCCACTGTGGCTAGATTAATGTTGAGTTATTGATCCATTTGGACGTATGTTTTATGCATGGTGACAGACATGGATCTATCTGCAGTCTTCTACTTGCCAGCATCCAGTTATGCCAGAACCATTGGTTGAAGATGCTTTCTTTATTCCATCATATAAATTTAGATTATTTGTCAAAAATCAGGTATTTGTAGGTGTGTGGGTTAATATCAGGATTTTCAACTCAATCCCATTTGTCTACCTGTCAATTTTTGTGCCAATACTAAGCTATTTTCAAAACTATATCTCTGTAATAGAGTTTGAAACCAGGCATGGTGATGCCTCCAGAAGTTCTTTATTGTACAGTGTTGCTTTGGCTATCTTGGGTCTTTTGGTTTTCCATATAAAGTTGAGCATTGTTCTATCAAGATGTGTGAAGAATTTTACTGGGATTTTGGGGGATTGCATTGAATGTGTAGATTGCTTTTGGCAAAATTGCCATTTTTAGTATGTTGATCCAACCTAAGATCCTTCCAATTTCTGTTATCTTATTTGATTTCTTCCTTTAGAGACTCAAAATTCTTACTGTACAGGACTTTCCCTTTTTTGGTTAGTGTTATTCCAAGGTATTTTATGTTGTTTGTGGCAAATGTAAAGGGATGATTCTCTTATTTCTTTCTCCATTAATGTATCATCTGTATATAGTTGGGCTACAGATTTTTTGGTAAAAAAACCAAAACCACAGAGAATCACGGGCTCAAAACCCCCACCAAAATAAGAAGTCAAAAGAAAGAATCCTAAAAGTGTACAAGGCTCCTAACATCTCTTCTCTGAAAGGAGAGTTTTCCTGTGTTTCTAGTAAGTGAGAGCAGTTTTCAATATTAAGCAGAATTTTTTGTGTTTAGATTGGTTAAATCCTTATTTATTACTCCTACATACCCCGTGTGTGTGTGTGTGTGTGTGTGTGTGTGTGTGTGTGTGTGTGTGTGTGTTTTGGTGTGTATGTGTATGTTTGTTTGTCTGATGTTTATGTGTTTATATTTCTGTGATTGTGGGCATAAGGAAAACAGCACATCTGTGTGAGGTCAGAACAAAACGATTTGGAGTTGCTTCTCTCTGTGGAGGTCAGAACAAAACGATTTGGAGTTGCTTCTCTCATTCCACCCATATAGATACAGGGAAGACAAATGTGATAATCTTTTTAGAAGTACATGATTTTACCATCTCAGAAATATTTGCAGATTATGGCTGAGAGATTTGAAACATATCAGAGGTTGACAAATGAACCAGATTTCCTATGTGCCCATTGTTCCACACATAATTTTCCAACACATTGAATACACAAATTCAGGAGGATTTCTCATTTCAGGTGTGTGTGTGTGTGTGTGTGTGTGTGTGTGTGTGTGTGTGTGTGTGTGAGTGCCTATGTGTCTTTGTCTTTGTCTGTATTTTATGTAGCTCTCTGAAGACTATGTGCTGCAGGATGTAAATCTTACAATGTTCTTCTACCCTGTGTTCACATTGTGGTGTCTACAAATCTTAAAATAGAATTCTCATGTTCTAAGTCTTCCCTTCTTATTGTGGCCAAGGAGGCCAGTAGATGGTGTGAGAACCTCTGATACTGGAGTTACAGGTAGTGGTAAGCTTCTGTATGTACTGGGAATGGAAACTTGGATACTCTGAAAGAATCTTCAGTGCTCTTGACTACTAAGTTATTTTCCAACCTAACTTTTGACTTCTTGATTATGTTTATTGACCAAGGCAGCCTAGTCAGGCTCATACAACCGATATTGTTTAAAAATTAGAATTCTCCATTTGAGAGAATGAGTCTTATGCAGTGATGAGTGCCTTAAGTTTTTATTCAATAAAACATGGTCAGCCAATTATCAATGTATGTAAACCAACAAAAATGGATACAGCCAATTGTATTCATGTATTTCAGCAGACATAGCCACACTTACTTAAAACACATAAATTTGTGATGGGATTGGAAAGGGAGTGATTGAAGAGATAAAAGAGGAAACTGATAAAGTATCTTCCAATAATCAACTTATAGAAATAAATTTTAAGTTATAATAGGTGCTATAGAAATGGCTCAGCAATTAATGGCACCTGGCGTTGTTACAGAGTAGCGAGGTTCCATTTCCAGAAATGAGAAGTTAGCTAACTATTTGCTGCATCTTCTGTCCCCAGCATTTCCTGCCTTACTCTGGCCTTTGTAAATACTCTGTACAAATACATGAAGGACAAACACCCATATAACTATTTTTTAAAGTTAGAAACAATAAAAAATGGAATTCTCCAAAGCTATATTATAGCCATGAGCAACACAGCAACCAGACGTAGTTAAAATGTTTTCCCTTGGTCTTGCATGGAAGCAGCTATGGCAATCTGCCTAGCCAGCTGCCAAAAGCAGCTTTATTCTGAGGTTAATAGTATTATCATAACCATTCATCAAGAGAAGAGTAAACAGTGTCATTAAGTTGGATTTCCTTGAAGCTTTCTGTATTTGTGGTCAGTATCGTTTATGACTGTGATATTTGTGCCATTGTTGCAGTTATCTTTTAGATGGGAACATCAAGTTTGAGAGGTAGCGTATGCAACATAGCAGTGTATTTGCACTGTGTTTTTTTTTTTTACCTGATTTTCTGGGAAGAACTTCTGGTATAAGATGAACTTGCCAAAGGTATTTCTTTACATAATTTTTATAATTTATATTTTTCTGAATGACTTTGAAGTAAAAATGTCCCTAAATGTCTTTTGTATTCATGCTTAGAAATGGATTTTTTATCTGAGCCTGCTTAGGAATAGGGAGAATACCTCATGAATGTATCTACACTCCCCAAGTAATATCCACAAGCTTCATTTTGCTTAGGGAAAGTGTTGTTTTAGAAATAACTCCCAGAAATAACTACCTGCCTCCTTCAGGTAGAAGAAATCTTGCTTAATTCTTCTGCCTAGGTTGTTCTGATGGCTATTCTTGGTAGCCAAACTGACTACTTCATGGTTTAAATAAAACTCAAAGAGTTGGGTACACCTGCGTGGGACTTTTCAATAAGATTTGAAAGTAAAGACTCATATTTAACCTGGAACACTTGAAGTGATATCCACCTTCATCTGCTTGATGGCTGCTTCACACCTCTAACCCAGCACTCAAGAGGCAGAAGAATTTGGATTTTCCGAGGTTCAAGCCAGTGTGGTTCACAAAATGAGTTCCATTGCTTCACAGAAAACACCTGTCTTTAAAATACCAAAAAAAGAAAAGAACCAAACAAAAATTAAGATCCAGTTTCAATCTGGGGTCAGCCTACATATATAAAGGATATTGAAGAATGAAGTAGCTCTTTTCTTGTTTGTCATAGCCCTGCCTAACAAGTTCATTCCTTTTTCAGAATTAGAGCCACGTCCTTGAGATTTTGTTTTGTATTGAAGACCAGGTGAGATATTCTACCTCATGAATAGAACAACTCCTGGATTCTTTAAATTACTACTGGAATTCCACCATTTTAACTATCAAGACCAACACCTAAGACATTCTGTTTCTGTCTAGAGCCCTTACCATGTTTTAACCCAGGAGGAACGACAGACTCATCAAGTTTTTTTTGAATATATGAGTTTTACTTCATACTTATATCAAAGTAATAGACAAACATAAGCAAACAATCCTAAGAACCATAGACACTAGGCCATAGCAGGGCGTATGTCTCCTCTAACATCAGCAGATTTGTGCTTGGGACTGAATTCAGGTGGTCCAGTCTTCTAATTGCCCGAAATCCTGATAATGGTTTTCAGACAAGGCAGCTCTCAGCTTTATGGACTGGTTGTTTCAGGTTATCGGAGGAGCCCCAGGACATAGAGTCGTGATTCACTCTAAAGTTCACATTTCTGATTTGGCCCCTTAAATAGCTTGCAAATTTTGCTAAACACACCTTGCCACACATTCTTATTCTTATCTTCAATAGTTGAGGAGTGGGCCTATACTCTCTTTCCTTTAGTCTTTCTTCAGCTGGGCCTTTGCTGCCTGGATGGAAGCTCCTGTCTTAATCTTCCTTTTGCCAAGCCTTTGCCTGACTTGTAACAAGCTCCTTACCCATTCTAACAAATCCATTTCCTCATATGTGTACTGATTCATTCTACCAGGCCTGTTGAGAACCATGAGTTGTGTTTTTTTCAGCTCCCCAATGAGGAAGTTGTGTTGGCTAACAGTAGTGCTTCTAAACACATTCCCTTGTTCCATTATTCTCTAACCTTTCGGGTGCCCATGAGGACTACTCTGTATTGCTATTCATTTGTCAAAAGTTGGCTCTGAATTTCAGGAATATAACTCCTGAAGCAATGGAGCCATCATCTAGCTTTCTGTTGTGAGAAAGTCCCTTTAACTTGTTTGTGATCTGGTTCCTTATTCTCTTTCCTGGTTCTCTGGAGTCCCTATTGCAACTACATGAAAATTAAGTTCAATTCACCTAACCTCAGTGTGAACCCACAGAACAAAACTCACCGATTTTTCCTAAAATTTCTCTTTAGTTTTTAATATTTTGGCTACTCTTTCACCTCTGTGACAGAAATTCACTCCATTGGACATAGTGTAGAGGGCTGTAAAAGTTTGCTAGCTACTTTGTGTTCAGAACAAAGAAGAGTAAGTGCCTATGGAGATCAGGAAGATACCAGGGTCTGCTCTTCCAATTTCTGCTCTTTCAAATTCTATTGATATGATCATCTGTGCTGATGTAGAAAAGGTCTTGTTCTGAGTTGCAAGGCAGGTTCAAGAACCATTGTTCTGTGTCTTACAGCGCAGTGGAAAACTATGAGAGAAACCCTTGTCACTCAGGATTATTTAGGCAATAGCCCTCCAGATTATCTGCCAGTCAGAAGTTATGCTGGGTCCTTCCTGCCACCATCTTCAGGATTTTATTTGCAAAAAAAAATGTTCTGGTGTTCTTTTGTGCTGTGCTGTATGTGCAGCTACAAGGAGCTGAGCATAGAGGAGCTGAAAAGCCACAACATGTTGAGCTTGTGGTTAATATCCACAGACTGGGAGAAGTGTCCAGTGAAACATGGGAAAGAGTGTGGTGTTTCTTCCCATGGCTGGGTGGGAGTAAGTGGCCAGAGGCAGAGTTTGCCATGTTCCTGCCTAGTCATTCATTATCCTGCATGGTCCTAATCTTCCTGTATGCCCCAGTTCATTTCTATGTGATCCTAAGGGTCCTGCGTTGTCTTTGCAATTCTCTGGGTCCGCTAGTAGACTCTGAGCATGTTCACTCTGCAGACTGCACCTGAGCAGAGCAATGGGATTGGGACTGTGCTTCGAAATATCCTTGATGACATCTCTGTTTAATGCAGGCACCCTTAGTGCTTGTTATGTTGCTATGAAACACACATTTGCCAAACTCAGAGAGCTCTGGTTGCTTTATTATTTTCCAGAAGTTCTAAACTTTGATCTTTTAGTATTTGTGTTTTGACTACACTTGGATTTAATTATGTGGAGTTTGTAAACAATATTTCCTGTGTAGAGGGAGCACTCCACTGCTAAACTGTGATATGGAATTTTAGACATGATAGCAGTAGAATGGATATCATACAGGTTTACCAGTTCTTAGGAGACGTTAAGTCAGAAAATAGAATTTAGGTAATGGAGGACTGTATCCCAAATACTCCAAAGACAAGTAGTATGCTATCCATGACTGTTAGAATACAGTATGACTATATGTAAATATTTCTTCATCGGGTTTAACCAGTTATATTCCAATAACAAAGGAGACAACCCTGATTTAAAACCAGCAGAAATGACTATTCCTTCATTAAACAGCAGGCCTCTAAATGCTGCTCAAAGCATACAACCAACATTAAGTCCTGGTGTGCAATTAAGGTATTTTGTTACCAGAAGACCTTCATCTCCAGTCTTTTGCAAAGCAGTTTTGTGTCAAGGTCTCCTATATTGATTGAGTTGACTTGAATCATTGTTATCCTAATAAACCAGCCTAAATATTGGATTAAAAATCTGCAGCAATACACAGTCTTAAAAGTATTAGTTTGACTCACATATTGGATTGTCCATTGCAGAACAGAAAAAGAATTATGTTTGAAGCATGTTTTTTCCTTCAGACAAGAAGAGTTGAAAACAGTGCACTGTGTACTGTTACAATAAATATTTCTGCCAAAAGCCACCTGAGCCCCACTGCCATGTGTGTGCTTTATGCCAGCCACCCACCCAAGTTAGGCATAAATAAATATACAGAGTCTTGTATTAGGTTCAAAGCTGCTTGGCCAATGACTAGGATTCTCATTTGTTAGCTCAGTCTCAATTATCATACATCTATATGTTTTATAAGACTTATCTTATTGGACGCCTTATTGGCGTCCCTCCTTGTTGGTGAATCATATCGTGCCGCTGGAGCAGGAGCCTAGGGGAAAAGAGACCGACACTTCCTTTTTCCTCTTCTTAAATACGAGTCTCCTTGCTATGTCATCTCCTGCCTGGCTTGCCACTTCTCTACTACATTTCCCAGAATACTCTTTGACTCTTAGTCCAGCCTAACCTGCTGTCTCATTGGCCAAGCAAGTACTTTATTTATAAACATACACAGAAGTATTTCCCCCATCAGTGTACACTTCAGGGGGCAAAATGAGTTGGCCACAAGATCACAGTCTGAAAGTGAAGGCAGTGAGATGCAGGGGTTTGCATTATTAAGAAGGAACGATGGGCATGGTAAAAGACTTTATCTACAGTTTCCCTGCTGGCATTAATTGTTTCCATGTGAATGAAAAAACACAAAATTGATGGGTGTAAATTTTATGGAGGATGCTAAAACTACTAAGTATTCAATTTCCAATTAGAAATCTCTCCAAAGGCAGATGTATGAAATCCTGTTTTACACAGTTAAGTCAGCTCAGTAGTTTGGCAAACCAGTGAATGAGTGCAACTCCATGTGTTTGCTTAAAGTACTCAGAGGCTAAAAGTTTTTGTTTTTTTGGGGTGTTTTTTCTTTTCTTTTTTTTTTTTTGAGACAGGTTCCTCAGGGTCTAATAATATATGTAGGTTAAAGTCATACAGTGTCTTATTACTGGCATTCTCTCTAATAACGTGGTGTCTACTCCATTTTAATTCATTATAGCTAAGTGTTCTACATATTTTCATCAGTCTAAGCTATCAATTATTGGTATCACTGGACTTTAAGTCCATTATCATTAAATGATTTCCTGCTTTTTCTTTCTTTTTATCAATTTTCATGAGCTTAAAAATTCCAATCAAATTTTTTCCAGTGCTATTTATTTTTATCAGTTTATGAAAGACCTTGATGGCTCAGGCCCCCAGGATCACTGCCCAGGACCACAGTGACCCCAATCACCAGGCAGAGGTGAAAACTTGATACAAATAGCACGGGGCTTTATTGCAGTTGTTTAATGAGCTAACACCATGTTAGTTATGGCCTTTCATCCACCCACTATGGTGGATGGATGGGGAAAGGTGCAGAGAAGCCATGGGACCAGAGATCTTATAGGGCAGCATAAGGGGAGTGTCTATGGGTATGTACAGGCTCAGGATTATTGTGCCTCCAGGCTTGGAGGACTTGTCCCCTGTTGATTGGTCAACTGGTTGTTATGGTCCATAGGCCCTCCCAGGTCGGTTGCTATGCTCTGCAAGTCATTTCTGTGCACTTGTCTGTAAAGCACACCCAGAGCTGCAAACATAGCACTACCAGCTATCTTTGGATTGGTTCCTTGTCACAAGGCAGTCATCTGACCTCCTAGTGACCAAAGCAAGGTCAGGCAAGCACATGTTAGGCTGTTACGGCTGCTGAAATTACGGATCTGGTCCCTTCATGTAGAGGAGTGATTCTCAACTTTGAGTGTCTGGGTTTCCTTTTGGGGAATCAAATGAATGAAATTATCACATGACTGGACTCGGACCATGAAAGAACAAAGATATTTTATTATAATTCATAACAGTATCAAAACTATAGTTATGACATTTGCATTGCCATGCTTGTATCAGTCCCATGCTACTGAAGCTGTCTCTTCTGGACTGATGTCCTTAGTGACTGTGATTGGAACCAACAGGGAACAGCCCCAGGTCCATCCCTGAGTAGAGGAGCATGGACTTGGTAACTCCTAGATATTCAATGGCAATAAAGACCAGGCACTCAAGCATCTTCTTGTATATGGCGGGCCTCTCAGTTCATCTGAAAATTGGAGTCTCTGGTTTATTCCTTCATCCTCCTAAGCCACTTTTCAACACTCAAAATGACTGCCCAAGTCCCTCTCCCATCTCCTCTCTAGTAACACTTCAATCACATCTGTAGGCCTACAAACTGTCTCTAGGCACATAGACAGACTTCTCAGCCAGGTGTAGGCCTATTGCAGGCTTAGGACTGTTGTGATATAAACCCGGAGACATTCTCCACTGAGGCCAAGCCATTCAGCAGTAATTCAGCTAGCGTCTGCAAGACAATAGAGCCGGAGGTTTGGACCCAAGAAACTTGCAAAGCCACAGAGAAACACTTTTCTTGAAACACACACACACACACACACACACACAAACACACACACACACACACAGTTGTTATTTAAAAAATGTTTAAGGTTTTCCTAATCACCTGCCTACACTAATGAGAGGTATTATAAGTTGTATGCATCTTAAGTTGAAAACTTCATGCTCTGGGAAATGCTTTTCTGTAATATTTAGCAGTAGAGACATTTCAAACTGATGCAAGTAACTATTTAGACTAGTGGATACTGTGAATTTTGGTAACTGTAGCAACCGTTGCCTTTGATAAAATTACTTTCAAAACTAAAATGCCTCCACCAATAAAGTTGACCTAAGCAGGTTCAATATTAAACCCAACTTGCTTCTTGTATGTTTGGAAAACCACCAAACAGGACAATACAATTGCATTGACTTTAGGTGTCTGCATTTATTTTATGAAGTTGATTTACATATATTTTTAACTCATCAGGTCAAAGACAGTTGCTGTAAAAGTACAATAAGCTTGTTCCTGTGAATGAATGGTAGAGAGAACCAAGGCCTGAAAGTGGTCCATTGGCCACTACATATGGATTACACTATGTAGTTACACTCACAAATTACACAACACCTCTCTTTCATACATGGACACAAATACACACACACAAAATACACATAAACATGAATCCCCCTTGCAATATACATACACAGTTAAAAACTTTATGAAAATGGTTCACAGAATACCCAAAATTATGGGACACAATGAAAGCTTTGCTAAGAGGAAAGTTTACAGCACTAAGGGCCTCCATGAAAAATTTGGAGGAATCCCATTCTTATGACTTAATAGAACACTTGAAAAGTCTATAATGAAAAGAAACAGATACACATAAGGGGAGTAATTGGCAGTAAGTAATCATTTATATATCACTATGTCATTTTGAGTTCCCAAACTTTTCCTCAACAAGTAAACATATAGTTTATTTTCATACTTAAATCCCCATGAGCATAATTGCCATGAGCATGAGAATTCTGATATTTCTTAATACTAAGTTTGAATGTACAAGAAATATATTGAGCATATTTCTGGGATCCATTGAAATTCTGTCAATTCATGAGAACTTGGTATACGTTAGACACACATGAACATATAGGTAGAAAGGGACTGTCAGGAGAACATAGTTTACTTTTGTTCGTATAATGGGATTGATTGGATATCGGTAATATGTCCAAGTGAATCAGAATCTATACATTAAATATGTGCACGTTTATATCAACTATTACAATGCAACAAGGCTTTAACGAAATAGAGTTGATATATGGTGGAAAATCCCAAACTAGAGCTATCAGAGATTATTTTGCATGCCACTCCAAAATCCCATGTCACATTCATATTCATTTTTAACTTCTGGAGGAAGTTTTATTCTCACTCTGATTCTTTCTCAATCAAATTATACTTTTAGTAGGATATCTTTTACGTGAATTTAACAATGTATTCTGTGTCTCTAAATAATACTGCTGTCCTCATTCTATTTCTTTCTACATGATCTCAAATCAGTTTCAGTTACACGTACTTACTGTAGTTTGCTAAACAATAATTACATAGAATAGTTTTTTTGCCCTTTAGTATTTTTAAAAACAACAGAAATAAATGATCTATTTTCAACAACAACAGCAAGAAAATGGTGTTCGGTATATTTACAAAATAAATTCCACCTCTTGAAATTCCAGATACGAAATTCCCAAGAAATTATAATAGGAAAGCTGATTTCAAACATATGTGCCCTGTGGAAAAACTTAAAATTATCAATAGGAATAAAAAATAGGGTACACATAATATAACTTTTGTACGTAACGAAAATATACAATGAAGAATGTATACAGTATTTGTGAAAGAATGGGGGGAAAATATTATTGTTTTTGTTGCTATTATTATTATTATTATTATTGGATTATAGCACAAGATGTGGAATCTGCCGATGCAGCTGCCCAACACCATAAACAGCCAAGGAAACTCAGAAACTCATAAATGCCTTTGGTTCACCAAAAAAAATTCTCTTAATGAACACATTGTGACTGGTGGTAGAGGGAAGTTAAAAGCATTCTAATTAAGTATATCTGGAGGATGGCCCTCGTTTCCTAATTTCTACCATCTTTTAATCTATCTGTAGAACTGATCCCAATAGCCCTTATCCAACCGCTGGTGTCAGTAGAAGCAGACACCCACATCTTACTACTGAACTGAACTGGAATCCTGATGCAGAGAAGGATGAGTGAAGAGCAAAGGGGTCCAGACAAGGCTGGTGAAACTCACAGAAACAACTGACCTGAACATTGGGGACCTCTTGCTCCCCAGAATGATACCTCGGATACCAGCATGGGACGGATCCTGACCCAAGGAAGAGGGATTTCATTGAGGAAACCTCGGAAACCTAAAGGACCTCCTGTAGCAGTTCAGTACTTATCCATAGTATAGGTGTCGACTTTGGAAGCCCATTTCCACATAGAGGAATACATCCTGAGCCAAGACACATGGGGTTGGGCCTAGCCCCTATACCAAAGCATATGATAGACTCTGATGTCAGGCTTTGGAAGTCGTCAGCATCCAGGGGGAGCAGAAAGGATATATGATAGGTAGGGTTTTAGTTCGGCTTGTAGGGGAGAATGGGATGCAGAAGCGAACTGGGATTGTCATGTAAAACAATCTTGTTTCTAATTCAAATAAAAAATTCTGAAAGAAAAATAAGAATAATTGTCAGGTAAGAATGGCATTTCCTATGACCAGTCCATTTATATTTGGCAAATTTGGAGTTTTGTATTATCTATCCTTAATCCAATGTTTTATACCAAAACCATTTTTTGTCATAACTTGTATTACCATCCTAAACATTGGCCATTTAGAGTTTTTATTGAAACAACCAGAGTGATTATTCCACAACTGGAATAAAAAATGCAACATTAAACAAAAATCTTTTAATGGCTCCCTCTATTATGGTGTCTCTTTACTTACACTCTTCTGTTCTTCCCAGACTCAAACTTACTTCTCCGTAATCTTCTCCTCTCCCCTCCTCTTCTCACATTCCCTATTTCATAACTCCATCTCCCCTCCCCCCATGCTCCTAACTCTCTCAGGAGATCTTGTCCCTTTCCCATTCTCTGGAGTATGATGTCTGTCTGTCTTTAGGTCCTCCTTTTTTTCCTACCTTTCCTGGTGATGTGGTTTCCTGGGTAGCCATACCCTGATCCATATCTAAAATCACTATATGAGTGAGTACAACCATGTTTGTCTTTTTGTGACTGGGTTACAACACTCAGGATAGTTTCTTCTAGTTCCATCCATTTGTCTGTGAATTTTAGGTTTCATTGTTTTTTTCTGCTGAGTAGTACTCCATTGCATAAATGTACCGCATTTTTATCCATTCCTCATTGGAGGGGCATCTAGGTTGCTTCCACATTCTGCCTCTTTCAAACAATGCTTCTATGAACATAGTTGAACAGATGTCTTTGTTGTATCAATGTTCATCTTTTAGGTATTTGCCTAAGAGTGGAAATGTAGACTGATTCCCATTTTCCTGAAGAACTGCCATATTGATTTCCAAAGTGGCTTTATGTGTTTGCACTCCCACCAGCAGTAGAGGAGTGTTCCCTTTTCTCTACATCCTCTCTAGTACTGTTTAGATTATTTTCTACTGGATCCAATATAACTACTAGGGTCTTTGAATGTCACATCAGTATAAGCAAGCATTTCAGTTATTAATAACTGTGTCTTTCCAACACACCTTAGTAGTGAAAGGGGATATTTAAGGCTGTATACTTAGATATTATGTATGGAAGTTCCCCATGGATATATAAAATCAAATGGGAAGGTAATGCAAAGTCATATTAGGCAGATAATCATGTTTAATATCATCTTTGGCATTAAGAAAATCTCTGAGTTGCAGAAGGGCAAATTTACTAATTTAATTGTACCTTGTAGAGATATATAATTTCTAATGCAGGATTTTAATAGAAGAAAAAGGACTGAGCTTCTCACTGACTCACATATACACAGAACAATGCTTATTTTCAAAGAGGAATATATAGTGACACTTTTGTTAAGTGTGTTCTGTACCTCCTTTGGCAGAGTGGAAACTTCTGGAACCAGCCTGGGTAAGGGAATATTTCTGAATCTCCTTATTAAGAGGAGGAAACACCTTATACACATTATTTCAGTATGTAGAAATCCAATTCACCCTTGACAGTGGTTAAAATCCTAGGTTACCTTGGATAGTGGGAAAATATTTGGGCTCTGCCTCATTAACTTCCAATTATGCCCCCTAGATACAGATATGCATACCATGAGTCAAAACTTTGTGAGTCCAGAAAGAATTCAGAATTTTTTTCCCGAAGTACGACTGGTCTTCTGGGCATGCTTCCACAAAACTTTCTTTGTCTCTACAATTGACAAAAAATTTTCAAGTATATTTGCTAGGTTCTATGCAGATGAATCCATGCCTATATTTTATTCTCTGCTATATATTCATGGATGTAGTGGGGCCCCATCTCTTACAGGTGTTGAAGTTGCTGATTTGCTCAGCTGGGGAGGCTTTCATGTGCAAGACACGTGACCATATTCAGAAAGGTCAAGTAGAGTTCTAGGGGTAAGTATCTTTGAAAACATGATGGCTTGAGAAACACATTGAGAAAACATTTTGTAGTATTCAATTACCAGATAATTTTGCCCTTAGAAGATATTGAATACAGCGAGCACAATGATTTGCAAAGATGCATTATAATCTTTCTAATCTATCATGTTGTGTAGAAATACCAGATTTTTTTCTACAGCAGAAGAAGCATAGGTCCCCCTTGACTTTAGTCCCTGTTACTGAGTAGTAAAATGGTTTGTACCCAATTGTACAAATGAACAAATGTGAGTGCCATGGAAGAGAAAAATAAAAGTTTAAATCCCCTTGGTATGATGGACAAAAGTCAAAAGCAGTCTTTTGTCTAAGAACTATGTCTTATGCCTGATCTAAAAGTGGAAAGGTGAGGAGTAATAATGGCAGAATGGGAGTACTAGACACCTTCTATGAAGGAATAACTGTGAGACCCTCTTAAACAAAAGTTAATGTCAGAATCCCCTAGGTCATTTGGTGCATAAATCATACTTCCCTGACTTAAAAGGGATTAGCAGTAGAGTAATATCCCAACATATATAACCAGGATTTGAAACACTTCTTCAGATGTGAGCATTTCCATATATTGTCTTGAATCTGGGGAAGACCATTCAAATGCTGTTTGTAACACCATGAATGATCGAGGTTGAGAAGTTTGCTTCATTTATTTTTGGTCAGCCCTTTAGATCTAGGTATTAATGGCAGAATTCTCGATTTCTGATGACTGGGTAAAAGATAGATGACATGAATTCTTGACTCTGTTTGCAAATAGTAGGTTATGGCATATCTC
>NW_023276808.1:5488596-5532981 GCF_003668045.3 Cricetulus griseus
CAGAGATCAAATGACTCAGACAGCACAGTCCTTACAGCACTGCCCTTACAGCAGAGTAGACAGAGACCTAGACTAAAAAGTTTGTATTTTAGTAGAAACTCCTCCTCTCTCATCTAACACAGCCTGTTCCTCATCCAAAGCACAGAGTCCTTTGTGTGCACATTTCATTACACACTCACTGTCCTGTGAAGCAAAACATTGCCTCAGAGCTGGGAAACACAGGTCGCATTCACACAGTAACTGTTCTTAATGTGTACCTGAGTTAAAGAAAAGCAGGCCACAGATTAGAAAACCCAGACTACTGTACCCAGCAAAACTTTCAATCACTGTAGATGGAGAAAACATGATATTCCATGACAAAACCAGAGTTAAACAATACATAACCACAAATCCAGCAATACAGAAATTTCTAGAAGGAAAACTCCAACCCAACAAGATAATTACACTCACAAATATATAGGCAATAGATAATCCAATTCTACCAAACATGAAAAGAAACAGGAGGGCGAAATCCACACACAAGGACACCACCAACAAAAAATCCAAAACAAACAAGAACAATCAATGGACATTAATATCCCTCAATGTCAATGGTCTTATCCAGCCCATAAAACGATACAGGCTAACAGAATGGATACGAACAATGAATCCATCCTTCTGCTGTATACAAGAAACACATCTCAACTTCAAAGACAGACGTTACATCAGAGTAAAGGGTTGGGAAAATATTTTCCAATCAAATGGATCCATGAAACAAGCTGGATTAGCATTCCTAATATCTAAGAAATCAGACTTCAAACTAATATCAATCAAAAGAGATGAAGAAGGACATTTCATACTCATCACAGGAAAAGTCCTTCAAGATGAAGTCTCAATCCTGAACATCTATGCCCCAAATACGAAGGCACCCACATTTGTAAAAGAAGCTAAAGCTCAAACCACACATAAAACTACACACACACTTATAGTAGGAGACTTCAACATGCCGCTTTCAACACTAGACAGGACCAGCAGACAGAAACTGAATAAAGAAATAAAGGATCTAACAGAAATTATGACCCAACGGGGTTTAACAGATATCTATAGAACATTGCATCCAAACACAAAAGAATATACCTTCTTCTCAGCGTCACATGGCACCTTCTCTAAAATTGACCACATAGTTGGCAACAAAGCAAACCTCCACAGATACAAAAGAATTGAAATAACCCCCTGTATCTTATCAGATCACCATGCTTTAAAGCTAGAATTCAACTGCAATAAAAATTGCAGAAAACATACAAAATCATGGAAATTGAATAACACCCAATTACAACATTCCTGGCTTGAGGAAGAAATAAAAAAAAGAAATTAAAGACTTCCAAGAATTTAATGAGAATGTAGACACAACATACCCAAACTTATGGGACACTTTGAAAGCAGTGCTAAGAGGAAAGTTCATAGAACTAAATGCTCATGTGAAGAAACTGGAGAATAGTCACATGAGAGAACTGACAGAAAAGTTGAAAGATTTAGAGCAAAAAGAAGCAAACTCACCATGGAGGAGTAGAAACCATAAAATAATCAAACTGAGGGCTGAAATCAATAAAATAGAAACTAGGAACACATTACAAAGAATCAATGAAACAAAGAGTTGGTTCTTTGAGAAGATCAACAAAATAGACAAACCTCTATCCAAACTAACCAAAAGGCAGAGAGAGGGAGCATGCTAATTAACAAAATCAGAAACAAAAAGGGGGATATAACAACAGACACTGAGGAAATCCAGAGAATCATCAGGTCATACTTTGAAAACCTTTACTCCATAAAACTCGAAAATCTAAAGGAAAACGACAGTTTCCTGGAAAGATATCACTTACCAAAATTAAACAAAAAACAGATAACCAGTTTAAATTATCCTATAACCCCGAATGAAATAGAAGCAGTCATCAAAAGCCTTCCACCCCAAAAAAGTCCAGGGCCAGAAGGCTTCACTGCAGAATTCTACCAGAAATTCAAACAAGAACTAATACATGTACTGCACAAGTTGTTCCACACAATACAAGCTGAAGGGATATTGCCAAACTCTTTTTACAAAGCAACAATCACTTTGATATACAGGCCACACAAAGTACAACTAAAAAAAGAGAACTACAGACCAATGTCCCTCATGAACATAGATGCAAAAATACTCTACAAAATATTAGCAAATCAAATCCAAGAATATTTCAGAAAAATCATCCACTATGATCCAGTAGGCTTCATTCCAGTGATGCAAGAATGGTTCAACATACGGAAAATCCATTAATGTAATCCGCCATAAGGACAAACTGAAACAGAAAAACTACATGATCATCTCACTTGATGAAGAAAAAGCCTTTGACAAAATCCAATACCCCTTCATGATAAAGATCTTGGAGAGAACAGGAATAACAGGAACATATCTAAACATGATAAAAGCAATATTTGGCAAACCAACAGCAAACATCAAAATAAATGGAGAGAAACTGAAAGTGATACCTCTAAAATCATGAACAAGACAAGGATGTCTACTCTCTCCACATCTATTCAGTATTGTACTTGAAGTTCTAGCTAGAGCAATAAGACAACAAAAGGAGATCAAAGGGATACAAATTGGAAAGGAAGATGTCAAACTTTCACTATTTGCAGATGATATGATAGTCTACATAAGTGTCCTGAAAAACTATACCAGGGAACTCTGACAGCTGATAAACACCTTAAGCAAAGTAGCAGGATGCAAAATTAACTCAAAAAAATTCAGTTGCCCTACTTTATACAAATCATAAATGCAATGAGAAAGAAATCAGAGAAACATCACTCTTCACAATATCCACAAGCAACATGAAATATCTTTGGTAACACTAACCAAAAAAGTGAAAGACCTGCACAGTAAGAATTTTGAGTGCTTAAAGAAAGAAATTAAAGAACATACCAGAAAATGGAAAGATCTCCCATGCTCTTGGATAGGTAGAATCAACATAGTAAAAATGGCAGTCAATGCAGTGCCCCCCAAATCCCAACACAGTTCTGCACAGACCTTGAAAGAACAATACTCAACTTTATATGGAAAAACAAAAGACCCAGGATAGCCAAAACAACTCTGTACAATAAAGGATCTTCTGGGGGCATCACCATCACTGACTTCAAGCACTATTTTAGAGCCATAGTTCTGAAAACAGCTTGGTATTCGCGCAAAAATAGACAGATAGACCAATGGAATCAAATTGAAAACCCTGATATTAACCCACACACCTATGAACACCTTATGTTTGACAAAGATGTTAATCTATACAATGGAAGAAAGATAGCATCTTCAACAAATGGTGCTGGCACAACTGGATTCAGACAGGCCCCGAAGATTGCAGATAGATCCATATTTGTCACCATGCACAAAACTTAAGTGCAAATGGATTAAAGACCTCTCCATAAATCCAGCCACACTGAATCTTCTAGAAGAGAAAGTGGGAGATACCCTTGAACGAATAGGCACAGGAGACCTCTTCCTGAACATTACACCAGTAGCACAAACATTGCGGTATGCAATTAATAAATCGGATCTCCTGAAACTGAGAAGCTTCTGTACAGCAAAGGACAAAGTCCTTAAGACAAAACGACAGCCCACTGAATAGGAAAAGATTTTCACCAACCCCACATCGGACATAGGCCTGGTTTCCAAAATATAAAATGAACTCAAGAAGCTAGCCACCAAAACACCAAACAATGAAATTAAAAAGTGGTGTGCAGAACTAAATGGAGAATTCTCAACAGAGGAATCGGAAATGGCTGAAAGGCACTTAAGAAAATGCTCAAAATCCTTGAACATCAGAGAAATGCAACTCAAAACAGCTCTGAGATACCTCCTCACACCTGTCAGAATGGCTAAAATCAAAAACACCTATGACAATCTATGCTGGAGAGGATGTGGAGAAAAAGGAACATTCCTCCATTGCTGGTGGAGGTGGGAACTTGTAAGACCACTCTGGAAAACACTATGGCGGTTGCTCAGAAAATGGGAATTAGTAAACCTCAAGATCCAGCAATTCCTCCCTTGGGTATATACTCAAATAATGCACGCTCATACAATAAGGATGTATTTTCAACCATGTTCATAGCAGCATTGTTGTAATAGCCAGAAGCTGGAAGCAACCTAGATGCCCCTCAACTGAAGAATGGATAGAGAAAATGTGGTACATTTATACAATGGAGTACTACTCAGAAGAAAAAAGCAATAGAATCATGAAATTCGCAGGCAACTGAATGGAACTAGAAGAAACCATCCTGAGTGAGGTAACCCAGTCACAAAAAGACGAATTTGGTATATACTCACTCATATATGAATTATAGACATAGAGCAAAGGATTACCTGCCTACAATACTTTTCACCAAAGAAATTAGGAAACATGAAGTACTCCAGGGGATAAATGCATGGACCACAGGAATGAGAAGGGGCAGGAACTCCTGAGCTAATTGAGAGCATGAGGGGAGGGGGGCTGCCCAAATGAGAGCAGGAGGAGAGGAGAGGAGGAAATGGAGGATCAGAAATATTGAGTTGGGGAAAGAATAAAGGAGAGCAGGTTGAGAGATACCATATTAGAGGGGGAGCCATTATAGGTCTGAGGAGAGATCTGAAACTAGGGAGATTTCCAGAGACCTGCAAGGATGACGTGAACTGACAATCCAGGCAATGGGGGAAAGGATAACCTAAACGCCCTTCTCCTGAAATGGGATTGATGACTACTTTTTATGCCATCCTAGAGCCCTCATCCAGTGGCTGATGGAATCAGAAGCAGCCGTCCACAGATACACACTGAACTGAACTCTGGAACTTAGTTGCACATAGGGAGGAATGAAGATTTAAGGGGTTGGGACCGGGTTGGAGAAACCCACAGAAAGAGCTGGCCTGAAAAGTGGAACACAATGACCCCAGATGCTGACCGGGAGGCCAGTACAGGACTGATCCAGACCCCTGAACATGGATGTCAATGAGGAGGCCTCTGCACTCTAGGGGGCCACTGGTAGTGCATTAGTATTTTTCCCTGGCATAAGAAGTTATTTGAGAGCCCATCCCATGTGAAGGGATGCACTCTTGTCCTGGACACATGAAGAAGTGCAGAGGGCCAGTCCAGGATGATGTGGTGGTCTTTGTGGAGCCCCTGTTGAGGACCCTACCCTGCCTGGTGAGTGGAGGGGAGTATTGGGTGGGGGGTAGGTTGGGGTGGGGTAGGAGGGGTGAGGGTGAGGGCAGGGAGAGGGAGAAAAGATTGACATGTGAAACAAGCTTGTTCCTAATTTGAACTAATAAAAAAATGAAAAGCAGGACACAGATTCAAAAACAGTGGGGCTAGAAGGCCGAAAGACTATGGGAGTATGATGCATTTGTAATCTCAAAACTTATTTTGAAAAGTTGAAAGAGTCCTTATGGCCGTGTGCTCCAGAGACTAGAGACTTGTATTAGAGCACATTAAAGATTTCTTATCCATTTCTCTAAAGATAAACACCATAAACCAGAATAATGCAAGTTCTTAGGAGTGGATACTAGTTCGTGAGTAAAATACAATAACACAACCAGGACTTCCCTTAAATAAATTTTTAAGTACATCAGTGTCTTAAAAGAACAGGTCATTCCTCAGCGACAGGGTCCTGAGGTGAAGGTCATAGGGGCCATGAAAGATAGACAAGTAGAAGGTAGAAAAGATAAAAGCTAGATATTATAGAGGATATGCCCCAGACTAACTAAGCTTCTTGAGAAGAATAACATCCTGTATGATACATAAATGGGGTGGGAGGAAGAAAGGCTATGGTAGACCAATATGAATTTATCAAAAACTAACATATAACGGAAGAAATTCAGGAGGCGACTAGTCAAGCAATGCCCCACAAGGTAAACAGTATATCTCAAGACCATTAATGACTTAAGACACAGTGGCCTTAGGATAGGCAATAGCTCCCAATATGGTGGAAAGAGTTTGGTTCTCAGGATTTGAAGCAACCCTTCAAAAATTTCATGGGCCCAAATCATTGCCAGCTCTCCCAAACATATTGCAGATTTTAGAGAAACAGTTCAGTTTTATTTTCAATACATCATGCCCCAATGAAAGCTCCCAAGTTAAATGTAGAGTGTTCAATATCAAGAAAATACTGGAAAACTGAGTTAGGCAAGCTGCTTTCCATATATTCATGTGAAGTTGTGCTGGGCGTTGGTGGCAAACATTATTAATCCCAGCATTTGGGATGCAGAGACAGGTGGATCTCTGTGAGTTCAAGGCCAGGCTGGTCAATAGAGTGAGTGCAGGATACCAAAACTACACATAGACACCCTGTCTCCAAAAATCAAAACAGAAAAAAAAACAATGTTAAGTTGACTAGAAACCTGCTCCTATACCCAGCTCCCTGATCACAATACTGTGATCAAATTAAGCCTGCAGAGCAAAGTTAGTGTGAGACCTCCTCCTAGGTGGAACTATTTACATGGGACAAATGGGATTTCCCAAGACAAGGAATCTGGTCTCACTCTCCCCCCAGATACAGGGAGGACTCACCACACAGTCTACCACACCTCACTGTCTTCTACTCCACATCGGCAGGCAGCATTCCTTAGCTCACCATTTTGTTGTTTCCCAGATCACTGAAGCTCTCAGCTCAGCTTCCTGCAGCAGCAACAGCAACACAGCAAACAAAACTGCTGTCTCCTCTTCAAAGTCAAGCCTGGTGACAGCAAGAGCCAGGCACCTCTTCTGACTGGCACGTCTCCTGGAGGGAATAATTGGATAGTGAGGCTTGAGTGACAAGAGCACCTCCCACAGGGTTAGAGTGGCCTTACAGATACAGTATAGTGGTTCCTGGCCATGTCTCCCACACAAGAAAAATCCTTTCTCTAGATCTGCAACAATATTCATTTCAATAGCACTCGCCCCAGGCTCAGATTGCAGACCCTGATATCTCCCTGGTCTCCATAGGAACTTCCCTTTGTCTTCCAGGATATAATTCACAAGTTTCTACACACCAAAGAGCCTCTCTGATGACACAGCAATTTAAATCAGACCAAATCAAATGAATTAGGAAAATCTCAAGCGGTAGATACGGCACAGGGATGGAGCTCCACAGAGCTCCACAGCGTCCCGTTCTTCATTACACTAACACCCTCCCTCTCTTGCCCTCTCTCCCCTGACCTTCCTCCCCTCCCTGCTCTGTCTTCCCCCCTGTAAATAAATCACAAGTAAGAGACCTACCAGTGTCCTAAGGATTGTACCATCCCGGGAAGGAAGCCCAGAAGCGGGCAGGCGGAAGAGTGGTGGGTCGGGAGTGCAGGGCACCCTGGGAAATGTAGTCCTGAGAATGTTCTCTGCAGGGAGCAGGAAAACTCAAGGAACCGCTGGCTCCCCAGGCTGGCTTTGCAAGTGAATGCGGTAGTGAATCAGTGAATCAGTGAATCAGTGACTGAGAGCTGAGCTAAGGAGTGGATTCAATGCAGGCAGCAGCCAGGTGGCAGCAGTCAAGTCAGTGATGCAGTTTAGGAAGTGGCAGCTGGCGAGCAGGTGGGGCAAGCATGGTGATGGGGGAGGGGGTTTTCCTTCTCGAGATCGCCAGCACCTGCATGCTCGCACCCACCCTGGAGTCCATAAATGAAAAATCGAACGAACAAATGAATAAATTAATTAATAAATGGATGAATGAATGGATCAGGTGCTGTAGCAGCGGCGGTGGCGGGAAGGCACTGGATCCAGCCGGCAGGGAAGGAGGGAGGGAGCCCAATGCAAGCAAGCGGATGGGCTCTGGGCTTTCGGGGTGGTGGTGGTGGTTAATGAGTTAAATAGCTGTTATTGTGTGTTACATGAAATAAAGAATGGCTATAATTGAATACTAGGCTTTCTATTAATAACATATGAGGAGCAGCAAGTTCACAAGCCTATGTATAATATGATCTTGTATAATGGAAATTTGTCAGGGTTTCTCAAATTTCTCATCTAAAGTGTAATGTATCATGTACTGACCAAGTTTTTTTTTTGTATAGCTGTGAAGAGACACCATGTACATGGCTAATATTTTATTTTACTCTTTAAAACAGGTTCCCTGTGGCATGGGAGGCTGTCCTGGAACTAGCTCTTATAGACCAGAATGGTCTCAAACTCACAGAGATCCACCTGCCTCTGCATTCTGGGTGCTTCGATTAAAGTCACGAAATAATACCCTCTGGCTATGGCTAATTTTTTAAAGGAAAAACATTTAATTGTGTGGCTTACATTTTTAGAGTTTTTTATTAAGTATCTTCATGTTGCAACATGGTAGAATGCAGGCAGAGATGGTGGTATAGAAGGAGCTGGGAATTACACATCTTGACCACTGGCAATGGAGAGTAGTCTGGTGAGCTTTTTCTTTCTTTTTTGTTTAAATAAATTGATTTTTTGTAACTTGGCTCTGTTAGGATTGGGTGTCTATTGTTAAGTTATGGGAACATTAATGTATGCTGGATTATTTGCTAGCTTAATAGATGGCATAGGAAAGTTATAATTGTAAAGCACCAGGAAACATATATTCAGAGCTAGATAAGTTCGTTCACAATGACTACACAGTCTAATTCATTAAACACAATTTCCTCAAAAAGTGTGAATAGCCTAGTAACAGATACAAGGTTTTTCATTATTCAAATAAAATAGCAAGCAGATTAACCTAGCAGCTAACTGAAGTACAAAGAGGAAATCCCAATTAGAGCACCCAGGGTCATGATAAAATACATGTATTTAAATGTTGTACTTCAGGTTGGAATTTGGCACAAGATACTAAAATCTTCCAGGAAAAAGAAAGCAGAAAAGAAGAATGGGGAGGAGTCTCACTTTATAATCTTGCTCTCAAATTGCTTAGCACTTCTCCATTTGAGATATACTTGAGACAGTAGATGTGGTTGCAGTTGAACAGGATCCCAAAGCAGCACTCCCTGGGGTTGGCTTTCTCATAGACCACCTCCATGCAGATCCAACATACAATGTACACAAACATAAAAACATCCTACAAAGGAATCTAAAGACCATGGGGTTCTAGGATTGCGCCTGCTTGTCATGAGTGGCACTGGGGTCTGCTTTACAGGGACAGTTTTGGGTATAGTGGTGTTACTGACTAAGCTATTTTTACATGTCTAAAAGACATTTATTTATTATGGTCATTACTATTACACTTCTGATTCACATATATGTTTCACCATTAATAACAGAATGTATACAATCATGCCTTGGAATTAATGATGGTATAGCCTAACTTTAGACACCTGTAAATTTTAACATGTACAAGCAATTGAAAGAAAAGTTGTTAAAACAGGCATCTGAAAACATATAATTGGGCCAGGCAGTGGTGGTGCATGCCTTTAATCCCAGTACTCGGGAGGCAGAGGCAAGTGGATCTTTTTGAGTTTAAGATCAGCTTGGTCTACAAGAGCAAGTTCTGTGACAGCCTCCAATGCCACAGAGAAACCCTGTCTTTAAAAACCAATATATATATATATATATATATATATATATATATTTCAAGAAGTTCCTCACTAGCCTCCCTGTCCAATTCCAGTATAAGGAACAACCTTTTCATTATACTCAAGTTTGATTAAATGTAAGCTGAATGCTTCACGTAATTTATCACAGGGCTTTAGGTATGCCCCACAAAAATTTCATGGTCTAGTAAATTCTGGTATGAAAACAAATTTATACTTTTAGGCTTACTCAGTAGGATGGGTTAACTGTTTAGTCACTCAGGACATATCATACTTCCTTGTGAACCTTAATAAGTAGTACCTGTGGTAGTCTGAATGCAATTGGCCCTCATAAACTCATAGAAATTGGCACTCTTAAGAGGTGTGGCTATTTGCTGTACATATATTTAAGAGAGAGAGAGAGAGAGAGAGAGAGAGAGAGAGAGAGAGAGAGATTCAGAAATGTCTTACCATCATATTCACTATGTAGTCCAAATTGGCTTGAATTCAAGGAGTTCTGCCTGCAATTGCTACCATACTCAGTTATCTTCATATCTGAAAATAATTTGACAACCACCACTGGCAGACATCAAAAAATGACTTTAAGAGATATTGCTCTTTTCCTCGCTATTCCTTGTGATGTAAAGCTGGAACACTTCAGTGTATTTTGGGAAAAGATTTCATGATGAGTCAATGATAATCAGAGTTTTAATTTTCTTTAGACAGGGTTTCTCTACATATCTTTGGCTGTTCTTGAACTCAGAATGCAGATGTGTTTGGCCACAAATTCACAGAACCTTGCATGGCACTGGTGCCCAGGTTGCAATAAAGGGTTTGTGCCAAACCATCCTATTATAATTTTATTATTTATTTACTTACGTCTGTTTGTATTTGTGTGATTCTTTACGTGTGGTAGTTGGGCATGCGTGTCATGGTTAGGGTGTAAATATGAGAGAACTCTTTTGGGTGTTTCTTGTTACACTTTGCATGTTTGAGAAAGGTTTTCTTGTTTGCCATGCCACATAAATAGACTTGCTAGGATTTCTTCTGTCTGCATTTTAACTGTCATCAAAAGCACTGGATTACAGGAATGTAGTATAGCAACTGTCTTTAGAAGGCCAAAGTGAAGGGTTAGTTGTAAGTTGAGCACTTTATATGTTAAACCATTTTTACAGTTCTAAAGTTTATTAAGTAGAAATTTTTGGATTGAGTCTGTTTTGAGACACAGTCTCTTTCTAACCCTGTCTGGTCTGTAGTTGTTATGCTAGGCCTGTAACTTACAGAGATCACCTCTTCTGCCTCACGTGAAAAACACTTCAGTAAAAAGAAATTTTATCATGGACGTAGTACTAGAAAGAATGAATTTGGGGAAAGTCTAATCTTGTGAGGGCGAACCACACTTAAGAATCGATACAAAGACGAGAACACTTCCTGTTGCCTGTTGGTCAAGATGTAGGACTCTCAGCTCCTCCACCACCGTGTCTTCCTGCATGCCACCATGTCCCACCATGATGATAAAGGACTGAACCCTGAACTCTAAAGGGACAAAGGTTAAGAGCCACTGTCCTAAACATGAAGCCATCTAGGATGGAACAGTAGAGCATCAGAGGACAGTCACATCCCACATGTAAAAATTATCTATGATGGGTAGACACTACCCTGGAGCCAGAGTAATCATCTTATGGGTACCAGATCATTCCCTTCAGGTGACAAGAACTGCTTCTGGGCCCCTTGCAGAACCACAACTGAGGTGAGACAGAGGGCTGATCCCCGCCTGATGGGGCTATAGGAGCTGAAGATTTGCCATAAAACCCCAGCAACAATGGGAAAACAAATGAAGACCTATAGTTGCTGTGGCTTATTACTTGCAGGTGTAAGAGTTGCTTACACCTGAAGGGATTTTAATTAATTAAAGGTTTTTAAATAGGAAAGCTGATCATTAATCTTGGTCACCTGAGGTGATAAGATCCACCTTTAGGTGCTTGGTAGCAGTGCACAATTTAACACCAGGATTCAGGAGGGAGAGGTAGTGGGATGTTCTGAGTTTCAGACAAGTCTGGACTATAGAATGATTTCCACAGCCTCACACATAAAACACTTCTTGAAAACACACACAAAAGAACAACCACAAAAACAACAAAAATAAATAATCAATCAGAGAATATGATCCACTTATAACCTGGATCTCACTTTCTGGCAGGAGCCAACATATATAAATAATATTGAAGAAGGAAGCTCTCTCTTTTTCCTGCTTGTTCTAGTTGTCACTACCAAATTCATTCCTTTACTAGCATTAGAGCCAACTTCTTTGTAATTTCTGTGTATAAGGAGACAGGCTGACATGTCCAGCCTCATGGACTGAGCAATTACTGCATTCTTCACTTGATTTAGCTAAAGGCTCAAAAACAATCTACTAGATTCTTTAAATTTCCATTGGTCAGAAGCCATTGTTGGAATATAGTGACTACAGCTTGTGAGACATTCTAATGAATCTCCATGCATGGAGACATGCACTCTTCCATACCATTCATGCAGAGAAACTTAAATAATGCAGCTGTGTTTGTTTTTCCACCTGCACCTGGAGGAAGATGTGCTGTCTAACCATAGAGCTCATTAACATGTTCTTCCTAGCTTATTGACATCTAAAGATTCAAATTTCCATAAATACTACAAATTTTATTATTATTCATTAGCCTAGAGTTTGCTCTGAATTTCAGGAATAAACTGAAAGCAATGGAGCCATCTTCTGTCCTGCTCTGCTCGGCTCCCCACCTCCGGGCCCTTGGCCCCGCCCCTGCTCTCTGCTCGGTCCCGCCTCCGGCCTCTCGGCCCCGCCCCTGCTCTCTGCTCGGCCCGCCTCGGGCTTTCGGCCCCGCCCCTACACTCTACTCATCGGCCCCGCCTCCGGCGGCCCCGCCCCTGCTCTCTGCTCGGCCCCGCCTCCGGCCTCTCGGCCCCGCCCCTGCTCTCTGCTCGGCCCCGCCTCCGGCCTCTCGGCCCCGCCCCTGCTCTCTGCTCGGCCCCGCCTCCGGCCTCTCGGCCCCGCCCCTGCTCTCTGCTCGGCCCCGCCTCCGGCCTCTCGGCCCCGCCCCTGCTCTCTGCTCGGCCCCGCCTCCGGCCTCTCGGCCCCGCCCCTGCTCTCTGCTCGGCCCCGCCTCCGGCCTCTCGGCCCCGCCCCTGCTCTCTGCTCGGCCCCGCCTCCGGCCTCTCGGCCCCGCCTCCGCTCCCGGGCGCTCGCTCAGCTGCTGGGCATCCGCGCTTCTCGGCCATGGAGACCCCTGGGAGTCTGGACAAGAAAGTCAAGCTGAGCGACACCGCGCAGAACGGGGGGAGTGGAGGCCGCGGGCGGGAGCGGGGGCGGCTGTGGCCAAGCACTGTACCCTCAGAAGGTTCTTTCCTTCTGTTGTCACTCATTGGTTGCAGAAGCTGGGATGGTAAGCGCGAAGGTGGAGACCGTACCAAGGCTGCAAAGGCCTTGGTTTTAGGTTTAGATGGAATTTTTATACCACAGGTATTATCAGGATCCTGAGGTGTCAATTCAGTCTTGCAAATCATCGCTTGCCTTTGGTAAGTCAGGGGGAAGGAAAAAGCTGTTTCAGGCAGATGTTCTTTTGAAGTCATTAATTTACCATGTCTGCCGTCAGGATCAAGAATTCTTACTGTCTCCTTTCATTGATATAGAAAACTACCTTTCAGATCAAATAGCAGTTGTTAAGTGATTATACACTTATAAAGACTCTGACAGTCAGAATTGTGTTCATCATGAAGCAACATATTATTATAGCTTAGGCTATGTCAACCCGCTACTTTCTCCTATCTGATTTTACTGATTTTAATCTTAAAATCAGTCTAATTTGTCAGGTAGAAGAAAGATCCCCAACCAACTAATCTGCTCTAGAGGTAGGAACAGAAAATGAAAGGCAGAAAGAACAAAGAAGCTAGTGAAATCAATCACCTTCAGAGTTTTTTTTTTTAAACATTCATTTAGTTATGTGGAGAAGAATGACTAATGGCTGAACTTTTTGTAGCAAGAGTTGTTATAGACAACTCTTTTTTACCTCTTTACTCTGAAGTAAAATCTATCTTTGATGATGAGGTTTGTTTCTTGTACACAGCAGAATGTTGGATCCTGTTTTTGTTTTTAATTGGTAAATGGAGTACGCTGATGATTAGGGATAGTAATAATCCGTGATTGCTAATTCTTGTTATTTTGTTTGTTGTTGTAGTGTTTCTGAGAGGCAAATATGCTATTGTCACTCTATTTCCTTCAAGGATGTTGTTATGTCCACTTTTGGTTGGATTCGGTATTATACCTCTGCCTGCTAGTTAGTTTGGATAAGGTTATATTCATGTTGGTTTGTTTCTAAAAGAACCACGTCTTGATTTATTGCTTCTTTATAGTGATATCTTTGTGTCTATGTCATTGATTTCAGTTTGATTCCTTCTTGCCGATTACTCATCTTATGTGTGCCTGTTCTTTATATTCTAGAACTTTCAAGTATGCTGTTGGGATCTCTACAAATTTTTCTTTAAGGCCCATAGTGCTATGAATTTTCTTCTTAGCACAGCTTTCATTGTGTACCATAATTTTGGGTATGCCATGCATCATTTTCATTGAATTCTATGAAGTCTTTAACTTTTAATTTCTTACTTGACCCAGTGAAACTCAGGAGAGTTGCTCAGTGTTTGGGTGAAATGTTCTGTGTATATATTTTAGGAACATTTGAGTAATAATATATTTTACTTCAATTATTTGTCAACTTTCTGGCTGGATGAACTATCCATTGGTGTTAGTGGGGTGCTGAAGTCTCTCACTATTTTTGTGTGGGACTCAAGGAAATATTTTAGTGTAATAATGTTTCTTTTGCAAATGCTGATGTCCTTATGTTTAGGGCATAGATGTTCAGGACTGAGATATCACCTTGGTGGATTTTTCCTTTGATGGCTATGAAAAGCACATCTACATTTCTTTTGACTAATTTTGGTGGAAAGTGTCTTCAGATAAATATTAGTATTGCAACACCTGTTTGCTTCTTGGTACCATTTTTTTGAAAAACATTTTTATCTCTAAACTCTGATTTAATATCTATCTTTGATGATGAGGTTTGTTTCTTGTACACAGCAGAATGTTGGATCCTGTTTTTGTTTCTAATTGGTAAATGGAGTATGCTGATGATTAGGGATAGTAATAATCCATTATTGCTAATTCTTTTATTTTGTGGGTTGTTGTAGTGTTTCTGAGTGTTTCCCTTGCTCACATTAAAGGCGTGTCCTTATTTAGGTTGGAAGTTTTTCTTCTATGATTTTCTTTTCTTACATATATTCACCGTGTTCTATTGAGCTGAGTCTTCTCATTTTTCTTTTTGTTTGTTGGGTTTTCAGCCAGTGTTTCTCTTTAGTTTTGGAGGCTGTCCAGAAACTCACTGTGTAGATAAGGTTGCCCTCGAGAACACAGATGGGCACTTTCCTCTGCCTCCTTATTGCTGGAATTTATGGCATGTGCCACGACAGCCTTACTCACTGATTTTTCTATTTCTATTGTTCTTATATTTGATAGATTCATGTTCCCTGGATACTTTGTGGTAGGAATTTTTCAGATTTAGCACTTTTTGACTGAATCAATTTTCTCTATTGTGTCTTCATTGCCTGGTATTCTCCCTTCCATCTCTGGTATTCTGTTGGTCTTGCTTGAGTCTGTAGTTCCTGTTTACTTACCAAGACTTTCAATTTCCAGGATTAAATTCATCTGCATTTTCTTTATTGGTTTTGTTTTTGTTTCATGTCTTAAAATGTTTGATTTGTATTTGTTTTTTTAGGAATATATTTATTTGTTCCAATTTTTTGTCTTTTCCTGTATTTTTATGGTATTTGCTCATATCCTCTTTAAGGCCCTCTGTCATGCAAATAAAGTAATCTTATGGTAATTTTCTTGTGGTTCAGTTGTGCTGTATTGTTCAGGTGTTGCTGTTGTAAAATAGCTAAGCACTAGTGTTACCTTATTTCATTTTCTATTATTGATGGTGTTCATAGCCTGCCCTTTTGTCAACCGGATTTAGGGTTATATTAGTTTTAGGTGTCCATTCATGCATTTGTCTCTGTGAGATGGATTATTTTTCTTGGTTTCCGTTTCCTCTCCTTTCTTCTGAAATGAATGCCCAGAAGGTGCTGTGATTAATGGCCTTCTGGCTCATTAAACTGTCCCCTTTGGGTTTCTTGGAAATACAGATCCTTAGAATTGGCCGGGTATTTGCTAAGGCTGAAGTCATCTTCCAAAGTTGTAGACCGGCATATAGAGTCCAGAGGAGAGTGCAGACTGAGGGCCATGAATCAGATCTGGCCTCTTGGTTCTCCAGTACCAGTAAGGCCTCCAGTACAGCTGCCATTGCTAGGGACCCTAGATCAGCCATGTGTTCCAGTAAGGATGAATTCTGTAGATTTAAGCCCTGGATTCCTAGATCTTTCCTGTCTACTTCAAAATTTGTATACCATAAAATAGAGTCAGAGTTTGAGGGTGGGGCACTGTGTGCAGGTCTGGGATTTGTTGAGGATTTAAATTTGTTTTGTGATAGGGTAACAATATCTTCCATGGGCTTTCTAGGGCATCCTCACCTTGTGTGAGGGTTCTAGAGCTGTGGGACCTAGTTTGTAACCAAGTGAAGGATGTGCTGCCTGGTGCTGCTAAGTGTTCTTCAGACTGAATTAACTGTGCTTCCTTCAAATTGCTTGGTCTCTGAAACAGCCAATCATTTCTACAAGTAGGAGGCTGGGATATGGGTCTCAAGGGCAGGGGTGCAGTCTGAGGTTCTCATACAGGATAAAAAGCATTTACTGGGGGTGGGCAGTGTCTTCCTGTGTGTCCTGAAAAACACTCTGGCCTCCAATACAGATTCTGCGGTCTGGGAAAACTAGTGTATGGTCCCAGGTAGTGAGTTCATTTGGTGGATGCTGGGCAGGGTTAAAGCAGTGTTATTGGGTGGTGGGCATTGCCAGTATTTGGGTCCTGGGGACTTCTTTGGCCTCCATTACAGATGCTGCTGGGTGGGAGAATTACTAAAGAGTCCAGGGTAGTGAGTGCATCCTGATGTTGTTGGCCAGGATTTAAGGAGTTTTAGTGTGGTAGGCAGTGCCTTATGTGGGCACCGTAGATCCAATATAGCCTCTGGTAAAGTGTGCATATTCTTGCAAAGTTTTAAAACAGTGACAGAACCAGGGGTAGAGTGTGGAGGATTGTTGTGGTGTATGCAGTCTATGATATTTGGGCAAGATGAAATGGGATTTGTGGGTGGTGGGCAATGTCTTGCCTTCATACACAGCATCTAGTTGGCAACTTAATATGCATACATTTTATAATACCACTCATTAGTGTAGGTAGGTGACTTCGAAAACCTTAACCTTTAAAAAATATGGAATACATGTATTAGTAAATAATCCCTCTAGTGTGAAGATTCCTCATGAAGTCAGTAGAGAATTCCTCCTTCTGTGAAACTCCAGAGCTACAACTTACCAACGTTAAACCATTTTTATTTAAAAACCCATTTTCAAGGATCCATCTCTTCACATCTATGCTTCACAGTAGTTGAAATGGTTTTGCGTAAGCTAATTAAGTTCTTTTTGCAGTCCTAAGAAGCATTAATTTTAGTTACCATTACGCCATATTGTTAGGTTTATTTAAATACCCCAAATTATCCCACCACTTCTGTGAATGGCACCGTACATGTATCCTAATGACCTAACTCTCAGCAGACTCTGTTATATAGCTCTCATTGGCCAAATCACTTTCAATTCTAATTCTACAAGAAGCAGTAACCAGAGCTCTTCTGGCCTAACACTACCTTTTATGATTGATAGAACTACATTAAGCATAACCCCAGCACTCAGAAGCTGAGAAGTATGTTGCCATGAATCAGTGGCATTCTTGGTCTAGATAGCAACACAACAAGAAAATCACATTTGATGCCCCATATTTTGTTCTACCTTCTTCTCTGTTGCTCTGATTAAATTCTTTAACCGAAAGCAATTCGGGTAGTGAACAAGTTTATTTGGTTCATATTCTTATATCACTGTCCATCCTTGTGGAAATTTATGAAAGAGACTCAAGCTAATAAATGTAAAATATGGGGAAACATTACTTCATAGCTATATCTCTTGCTTTCTTACCGTCCAGTGCTAAGCTCCCCCTCTCATCCATCCAGGCCTACTTGTTTAGAGATATGGCCAACTAAAAGGAAGAGACTTCTAACATCAATCATAATCAATACAACCTCACCTGGACAAGCAGTCAGATATGCTGATCTAGGTACACCCTCAATTGATGTTCCCTCAGGTGTCTCTAGGCAATGTCATGTTGACAGCTGAGGGAAATTAGGAAAAAGGCCATGTATTAGAACACAATAAAGTGCCTGTTGGGGGAGGGGCTTGTAGGCAGAAAAGATAGGCTGAGAATAATGTACATAATATCTCTTAGAAAGTTGAAACATTCTTTATGGATATGGGATCCAGAGACTTGGATTTGTTTTACAGCATACCAACTACTACCCACATGATTTCTTCAGGACATACATCTTAAGCCTGGAAAACACAATCATGTTAGGAAGAGTCACGTCATTTTATCCAGTTGTTCTATTTTGTTGAACAACTGTACTTAATGATAACAACTGTATTTAATGATGAGTTCAGTTCCTTTTATTAAAATTAAAACTTTGTGTGTGTGTGTGTGTGTGTGTGTGTGTGTGTGTGTGTGTGTGTGTGTTGAGATAGAGTTTCCTCTGTGGCATTTGAGCCTGTCCTAGAACTAGCTCTTGTAAACTAGGCTGATCACAAACTCACAGAGATTGGTCTGCCTCATTTTTAAAAAGATTTATTTATTTGCATTTCATACAGCCTGAACATATGTCTGCAGGACAGAAGAGGGCACCAGATCTCATGGTAGACGGATGTGAGACAACACTTGGTTTCGGAAAATTGAACTCAGGTTCTCTGGAAGATTAGTTAGAGCTCTTAATCTCTACACCCCATAAGTTGAGTTTTTTATACAACATCTTGATTGTGTGGTCTGTGGACTCAAGAAATGGCCAGTTAGAACTTTTATTGATCATCTAAAGTTAATTACTTCACTACTCTTAAAATCAACTACTGTTACAGAAGAAAAAAAAATTATACTCTTTGTTTCCCATGGCTTTCTCTGTTGTGACTAAACCTGCTTTTCTGTTGGTTAGGGAACTCAATTCTAACACAAGTCCCACTTCATATGTAAACACACCATAAAATCTGTAGAATTTGTAGGATACTCATTCACTTAACTATTGTTCAGACCAGTCAAGGCCCAGCTAAGGAAGGACTCATAGGACTCTGTTTCCAGCAATGACTAGCAGAGACAGGATTAAGTGTTAAAAGAAATTCCAAATTATATTCTGTGACGAAAGCCTGAGTTATAGGAGACATTGACCTAAAAAATTTGTTCTCAGCCTTCCTAATTCTGTGAAACTTTAATACAGTTCCTGGAGATGAGATGATCCCAAACTGTACAATAATTTCACTGCAATGTCTATTGGGTGCAAAAAATTATTCTATTAGAAAATTTTTGAGGGTCCAAATATTAGGCTACATTTTTCTGGAGCCAGAGTCTCCATTGTCTTGCAGATGCTAGCTGAATTACAACTGAAAGTCTTGGCCTCAATGGAGAATGTCTCCTGGTTTGTACTTCAAATGGCCTAAGTCTGGAATAGGCCTGTACATTGACTGAGAATTCATTCTATATGCCCAGAGACTCAGAAGGGGGGACAGGGGAGGATATAGGAGAGGCACTTGGATGGTCATTTTGACTGTAGAAAGTGGGTTAGGAGGATGATGGAATAAACTGGAGACTCCAGTTTTCAGATGGAATAAGAGGCCCTCCACAAATTCACAAGATGCTTCTGTGACTGTTCATTTTCACCTTTGGGTACCTAGGAGTTTCTAAGTCCACGCTCTCCCACTCAGGGATGGACCCAAGGCTCTTCATACATGGCTCCCATCACAGCCCTCAAGGACATCAGTCATAACATGGGACTGAACAGACCAGACCCTCTGGCTTCTGTAGCATGGAACTGATAAAACCAGACACTGGCAAATGTCATAACTATATTCTCCCTAGTGTTATGAATTATAATGCAAGTATCTGTGTTTCCTGATGGTCTGATACCAGTCTTGTGACAGGTTCATATATTTGATTCCCCCAAACATGAGAATCAATTCTCTAAACTGATATAAATAAACAAAAAGCACTTGAGAAAAACTTTGTATGAAATTCTTAAACCCAGGAAAATTGAAAAAGAGACAGAAAAAGCAGTAATGCATTTAAAGAGAATAAATTTTAAAATTATACCAATAATTGAAATTTTGGAATGATGAAATGTGGAAGAACATTTGTTGTGCCCAGATTTCAGAATCCCAAAATAACACACCAACAAGGAGACGACTCACCAAATGCAAAGAGAAAGGTTTCTTTATTGACTTGAGGATATGAGCTACAGCAAGGACCCCATTTGTTTGTGAAGAAACAGAGTACCCTCTTTCAACTGAGGGCTGTTTTTATAAGAGAAATATTGTAGAACTGGAAGTCCCAAGGTTAGAAAGCTTGCATGGTTACACAGGACATGACAATTATTGTATGATTCAGGGAAGGTGCAATTAAGCAGGATGCTGCAAAGGAAATGAGTTTGTTAACTTATTTGGGAACTTCTATGGTTGATAACTATCTCACCCTATTTGGACTAGAGTAGTGTCAACACACCTCAAGGGTGTGATATCTTGTCTAAGGCCTTGAGTCATGTGTACCTTTTATAACCTTGACTATTGGGCTGCATTTTGGGAACTCACGGATGCTTAAGTGTTTTTCTAGTTGTGATTTGGAGTCTGGGTTTTAGACTTTTATTAATCTTTCCCTTTCACACTTAGCTACACTTACTTTGAAATTGAGTAGGCACTTTCTTGATAGAGAAAATGCCAGTAATGACACACTTTATGACTGTGTCCTAAGTATAATATTAGCCACTGAGTACTGTAAGCTAACATGTAGACTTACAGTTGTTCACCTGTTTCTGAAACCTTTGAGCTGACATAACTCAATCAATCAGGATTGCATACATCTGCATAAGAGAATTCTCTAATTGAATATTGAATACTTAGTAGTTCGAGCAATCCCCCATGAAATGTACTCCTGTCAATTATGTCTTTTTTCATTCACATGGAAAGAATTATTTCATGTAGGAAAGTTGTAGATAAAGCCATTCACCATGCCCCATCAGTCCTTCTTCATAGTGCAGAACCCTGCATCCCACTGCTTCCAACTTAAGACTGTGATCTTGCTATCATCTCATTTTTAAACCCCTGAAGTGTTCACAGTGAACTGTTTCCCGCTCTTCTTGTCTGAAGGGAATAAAACATGCTTCAAACATCAGTACTTTCCAAATTCTGCAATGGACAATCCACTATGTGATTCAAACTAGAACTTTTAAGCTTCTGTCTTGCTGCAGATTTTTAATCCAACATTTAGTGTGGTTTGTCAGGATAACAAGAGCAATGCCCTGTGTGGCTACAGATAGGGTTCAATTCCAGTCAATCAATATAGGAGACCTAAATGGCTTTGCAAAAAACCTGGAGTTGCAGGGATTCTGATAACAATATACATTAATTGCGCACCAGGACTTAATGTTGGTTGTGTCCCACGAGCAGCATTTAGAGGCCTGCTGTTTTAATGGAGGGATAGACACTTCTGCTGGTTTCAACTTGGGGATGTCTCCTTTGCTGCTGGAATATAGCTGGTTAAATCCCAGAAAGAAACAATTACATCATGACTGTTGTATTCTAACAGTCAATATTAGCATACTAATTGTCTTGGGGGCATTTGGGATGCAGTTCTCCATTACCTAAATACTATTTTTTGACTTAATGTCTCCTAAGAACTGGTAATTCTGTATAATATCAATTCTACTGCCATCAAGTCTACACTTCCATATCACAGTTTACAGTGGGGTGCTCCCTTACACAGGAAATACTGTTTACAAGCTCCACAGAAATAACTATAAGTGCATTCAAAACATAAAAATTCAACATTCAAATTGCCGATCTTCTGGAATGCACTAAGGGACCAGTGCTCTCTGAGGTTGACAAATCTGTTTCAAAGTAACATCATAAGCACTAATGTCCCTGCGTTTGACAGTGATGTCAAGAAGGATATTTCAAATCACAGTCCCACTTCCGATTCTCTTCAGAGTCACAGCCAGCAGAGTAAACATACTCAGAGTATTCCAGTTTGTCCAGAGAATTGCAAAGACCATTCAGGTCCCTTTGGATCACATAGAAATAAACTGAAGTATACAGAACAAAGGACTATGAAAGACCAGGCAGGAACATGGCAAATTCTGCATCTGGCCACTGACTACAACCCAGCCATGGGAGGACTGGTTCCTGTGGCACTGTTGGGCACTTATCCTAGTCTGGGGATAGTAGCACCAAAGTCACCATGTCATGACTTTCCAGCTCCTCTATGCCCAGCTCAATGCAGCAGCACTCATAGCACAGCACACAAGACCACCAGAACAGTTTCTCTTCAAAGCAATGCCTGAAGATGGCAGCAGGAATTCTGACTGGCAGATCACATGGAGGACCTGATTGCATATTGAGTCCTGAGTGACAAGGGCTTCTGCCATAGGCTTACACTTGCTGAAAGACACATCCTGCCTTCCACCCCAGAAAAAGACCTTTTCTACATCAGCAGAGATAAGCATATCAATAGCAATTGCCCCAGGATCCAAGAACAGAAACTGCTACCTTCGTATACACCATGTGCAGTTGAGTGGATTTCTGTCCCACTGGTGAAAGAGTAGCCAAAATATTAAAAACTAAAGAAAGATTTCAGGAAACAATAGGAGAGGTTTGTTATGTGGCTTCACACTGAGGTCAGGTGAACTGAACTTACTTTTTATCTAGTTGCAATAGGGACTTCAAACAACCAGGAAATAAAATGAGGAGGTAAATTAAAAACAAGATAATGAGACTTTCTCCCTTCAGAAAGATGGATGATGGCTCTATTGCTTTAGGAGTGATATTCCTGAAATTCAGAGAAAATTATTGACAACTGAATAGTTATATAGAGTAGTCCTCATTGAGAGTTGAATACTTAAATAATAATTGAGCAAGGAAAATTGTGTTTAGAAGCACTATTGTTAGCCAGCACACCTTACTGGGGAATTGAAAAAAAACACAACTCATGTTTCTCAACAGGGCTGGTAGAATGAATCACTACACATATGTGGAAATGGATATATTAGAATGGGTATGATGGCTGTAACCAAACAGGCAAAGGCTGGAAGAAGGGAGATTAAGACTGAAGCTGAATGAGAATGTGTGGCAAGGTGTGATTAATAAGATGTAGCAAGCTATTTAAGGGACCAGCACAGAACTGGAAATTTTAGAGTGTACCATGACTCTAGGTCCTGGAGCTCTCTTCTGCTAACCTGAAACAACCAGTCCATTAAGCTGAAAGCTGCCCTGTCTGAAACACCATTCCTTGAATTCGGGCCTTCTGAAGACTCAACCATCTGAATTTGGAAAATCACAAGTCCCGAGTCTGAACCTGCTGCTGCTATAAGAGAGGTACTCCCCTTCTATGAGCCTGGTGACTATGGTTCTTAGGATTGTTTGCTTATGCTTGTGTATTTCTTTGATATAAATGTGAAGTAAAACTTATATATTCAAACACAACTCGCTGAGTCTGCCATTCCTCCCGGGTTAAAACCTAGTAAGGGCTCAAGACAGATTGTCTTAGGTGTTGGTCCCAAGAGTCTAAAAATGGTTGCATTCCTATAATAACTTGAAGATTCCAGGAATTGTTCTGTTCATGAGTTTGAATATCTCAGCTGGTCCTCAATATACATTAGAATCTCTAGGAAGTGGCTCTAATTGTTATAATTGTTATAATTGTTATAAAGAAATGAACTTGTTGGCCAGGGCTAGGGCAAATAGGAAAAAAGAGACTTCCTTCTTCAATATCCTTTATATATATAGGCTGCCGCCAGACTAAAATTGGATCTTATTTTTTGTTTGTTTTATTTTATTTTTTCTTTTGTTAGTTTCAAGCTGTTTTCTGTGCAGGCATGGAACTCATTTTGTGGACCACACTGGCATGAAACTCAGAAAATCCAAATGTTTCTGCCTCCTGAGTGCTGGTTTTAGAGGTGTGCAGCAGCCGTCAACAGTTGAAGGTCGATATCACCTCAAGTGATCCAGGTTAAATATGAGTCTTTACTTTCAAATCCTATTGAAAAGCCCCACACGAGTACCCAAATATTTGAGTTTTATTTAAACAATGAGGTAGTCATTTTGAGTACCAAGAATAGCCATCAGAAGAACTTATGCAGAAGAATTGAGCAAGATTTCTTACCTGATGGAGTCAGGGGGAAATCTGGGAGTTATTCCTAAAACAACACTTTTCCTAAGCAAAAAGAAGCAAGTGGATTTTATTTAGGAAGTGTAGACACATTTTTGCGGTATTCTCCCTATTCCTAAGCAGGGGCAGATAAAAAATCCATTTCTAAACATGATTACAGTGTACAGTCAAAGACATTTAGGGACATTTTTACTTCAAAGTCATTCAGAATGTTATAAATTATAAAAATTAGGTAAAGAAATGTTTGGCATGTTCATATTATATCAGAAGTTCTTCCCAGAAAATCAGGTAACACAGTGAAAATACATTGCTATGGAGCATATGCTACCTCTCAAACTTGATGTTCCATCAAAATGATAACTGCAATAATGGCACAAATCTCACAGTCATAAAGGATTCTGACGCCAAATACAGAAAACTTCAAGGAAATGCAACTTAATGACACAGTTTACTCTTGATGAATGGTTATGATAATTCTATTAACCTCAGAGTAATGGCTGCTTTTGGTTCTGAGGCAACTGGCTAGGCTCAGTTTGCCATAGCAGCTTCCATGCAAGAGGGACTATGTTTTAACTGGCTCTGTTTGCTGTGTTTCTCATGGCTACAATATCTTTTTAGAGAATTCCATATTTTACTGTTTCTAACTTTAAAAAATAGTTATATATGAGTGTTTATCCTGCATGTATTTGTATAGAGTACTTACAGAGGCCAGAGTAAGGCAGGAAATGCTGGGGACAGAAGTTGCAGCAAATAGTTATCTAACCTCTCAGTTTTGGAAATGGAACCTAGCTACTGTGCCATTAATTTCTGAGCCATTTCTGTAGCCCCTTTATAACATAAAATTTATTTCTATAATTTGATTATTGGAAGATAATTTATCACTTTCCCCTTTTATCTCTTCAGTCGCTCCCTTTCCAAGCCCCTTAAAATTTCTATGTTTTAAGTATGTGTGACTATGTGTGCTGAAATATATGAATACAATTGGTTGCATCCATTTTTGTTGGTTTACATACATTAATAATTGGCTGACCATGTTTTATTGAATAAAAACTTTGGGCGCTCATGACTGCATGAGACTCATTCTCTCAAATGGAGGAGAATTCTAATTTTAAACAATATCGGTTGTATGAGGCAGACTAGACTGTCTTGGTCAGTAAACATAATCAAGAAGTGAAAAGTTAGGGTGTAAAATAACTTAGCATTCAAGAGCACTGAAGATTCTTTCAGAGTATCCAAGCTTCCATTCCCAGTACATACAGAAGTTTACCACAACCTGTAACTCCAGTATCAGAGGTTCTCACACCATCTACTTGCCTCCTTGGTCACAATAAGAAGAGGAGACTTAGAAAATGAGAATTATATTGTAAGATTTTTAGACACCACAATATGAACACAGGCTAGATCATTGTAAGATTTACATCCTGTACCACATAGTCTTCAGAGAGCTACATAAAATACATACAAATACAGACGTACACACACACACACACACACACACACACACACACACAAACACACACACACACACACACCTGAAATGAGAAATCCTTCTGACTTTGTATTCAATGTGTTGGAAAATTATGTGTTGAACAATGGGCACATGTTCTTAGATAGGTAGGATCAATACAGTAAAAATGGCAATCTTCCTAAAAGCAATCTACAGATCCAATGCAATACCCATAAAATCCAAGCAAAATTCTTCACACACCTTGATAGAATGATTCTCAACTTTATATGGAAAACCAAAAGACCCAGGATAGCCAAAAAACACTGTATAATAAAGGAACTTCTGGAGGCATCACTATGCCTGGCTTCAAACTCTATTACAGAGTTATAGATCTGAAAATAGCTTGGTATTGCCACAAAAATTGACAGGAAGACCAACGGGATCAAGTTGAAAACCCTGATATTAACCCACACACCTACAAACACCTGATTTTTGACAAATAAGCTAAATTTATATGATGGAATAAAGAAATCATCTTCAACAAACGATTCTGGCATAACTGGATGCTGGCAAGTAGAAGACTGATGATAGATGCATGTCTATCACCATGCATAAAACGTAAGTCAAACTGGATCAAAGATGTCAACATAATTCTAGCCACAGTGAACCTATTAGAAGACAAAGTGGCAAATATCCTTGAATGAATTGGTACAGGAGACCACTTCCTGAACACTCCACCATTAGCACAGACATTGAGATCAACAATTAATAAATGGGACCTCCTGAAACTGAGAAGCTTCTGTAAGGCAAAGGAAACAGTCAGCAAGACAAAATGGCAGCTCACAGACTGGGAAAAGATATTCACCAACCCCATATCTGACAGTGGGCTGATTTCCAAAATATAGAAAAAACTCAAGAAGGTAGTCTCCAAAACACCAAGAAATCCCAATAAAAAGTGGGGTGCAGAACTAAATAGACAGTTCTGAATAAAGGAATCTAAAATGACTGAAAGACACACATAAAGTGTTCAACATCCTTAGCCATCAGGGAAATGCAAATCAAAACAACTCTGAGATACCATCTTACTCCTGGCAGAACGATTAAAATAAAAATCACCAATGACAGTTTATGCTGGAGAGATTGTGGAGAAAGGGGAACACTCCTCCACTGCTGGTGGGAGTGCCAACTTGTACAGTCACTTTTTAAATCAGTATGGTGACTCCACAAGAAAATGGGAATCAGTCTACCAAAAAATCCTGCAATTCCACTATTAGGCATATACCCAAAAGAAGCACATTCATACAACAAAGACATCTGTTCAACGATGTTCATTGCAGAACAATTTGTAATAGCCAAAAACTGGAAAGAGCCTAGATGCCCCTCAACTCAAGAATGGGTAGGGAAAATGCGGTACATTTAAACAATGGATTACTACTCCGCAGGGGAAAAATGTAATCCTAAAATTTGCAGGAAAATGGATGGAAATAGAAGAAACCATTCTGAGGGAGGTAATCCAATCACAAAAAGACAAATATGGTATGTACTCACTCATATGTGGATTTTAGGCATAGGGTAAAAATTACCACCCTACAATCCATACTTCCAGAGAAGCTAGTAAACAAGGAGGAACCTAAGAAAGACATACATGGTCCCCTGGAGAAGGGGAGAGAGACAATATCTCTGGAGTAAATTGGGAGTGTGGGGGAGGGGAGAGGGAGCTAGGAGAATGAGAATGGTAGAAACGGAGGGGTGAGGAGGACTTGAGGCAGCAGGAAGTTTGTGTTGGGGGAAGAATAGAGGAGAGCAAGATAAGAGATACCATAATACACGGAGCCATTATAGGTTTAAAGAGAAATCAGACACTAGGGAAATGCCTGTACATCTACAAAGATGACACCAGGTAAGAGTCTAAGCTTCAGAGGAGAGTCTTCCTTTAATTCCCTCCCCTGATAATGAGATTGAAGTCTGATGTATATGCCATCCTAGAGCCTTCACTCAGCAGCTGATGAAAATGGAAGCAGATACCCACTGCTAAACAATGAACTGAACAGGAATCCAGTTGCTTAGAAGGAAGAGTGATGAGTAAAGTGGTCAAGAATATCAGGCTAGTGAAACCCACACAAAACAGCTGACCTGAACTAGGGGGAGCTCTTTGACCCCAGACTGATCTCTTGAGGAATGTTTCTTCACAAAAATGGATAAAGAAAATAGGATACAATTAATCAATGGAGTAGTACTCAATGGAAAAAAACAATGAAACAAATGGATGGAACTAGAAGAAAGCATCCTGAATTAGGTAACCCATACATCCAAAGACAAACATGGTATGTAGTCAGTAATGTACAGCTATTAGACATAGAGAAAATGATAAATAGCCTATAATCCACAACTCCAGAGAAGCTAGAGGACGCTAATTTAGACATACATCCTTCCTCAGATTATGGGAAAGGCATATATATCCTGAATAATTTTGGAGCATGGGGAAGAAGGTGGTTGGTATGAGAAAGAGGAGGGGAGAAGAGGAGGCGATAGGAGAACATGAGGGATCAGGAAGATTGATTATGTGGAAGAATAAATGAGAGCAAGAAAAGAGATACCTTAATAGAGGCATAAATTATAGGTTTAATGAGAAATATGGCACTAGGCAAACGTCCAGGGATCCACAAGGAAAATCCCAGCTAACAATCTCAGCAATAATTGAGAGGCTACCTCAAATGCACTTCCCCTATATTGTGATTGATGACTACCTTATAAGCCATTCTAGAGCCTTCATCCAGTAGCTGATGGAAGCAGAAAAATACACACAAAGCTAAACAGTGACCTGAACTTCTGGAATCCAGTTGCAGAAAGGGAAGAACGATAAGGAGATGGGTCATTAACAGGCTGGGGAAACCCACAGAAGCAGCTGACCTGACCACATGGGAGCTCAAAGACCCCATTCTGAAAACTTGGGAACCATCATAGTACCAAATCAGCCCTTTTTAATGTGCATGTCCTTGGGAGATGTGGGTGCTCTATGGACCTCTGGCAGTGTTACCAGTATTTATTCCTATCACACAAAGGGACTTTGGGAGTCCCTTCCCTATGGAGGGCTACTCTGTCATTCAAGATACTCTGGGGAGTGCCTAGGCCTTTCCCCAAAGGATGTGACCAACTTTAATGATCCCCCATGAAATTCTTCACCCTCTCTGTGGAGAGGGGTATGGATGGGATGGGTGTATGGAGTTGCATGTGAGTATGGAAGGGAGAAGGAATGGGATTGTTATGTAAAAATAGATTGTTTCTAATTTAAATAAAAATTCATAAAAAGGAAAGAAAAGAAAAAAAAACCTTTTTAGACAGAAAAGATGTGATGGTGGGGTATATCCATATTTCTCATAGTGGTTGATGAACTAAACACTGATGATCGAGTCGCCATGTAGGAATATAGGCAGTGCTACCAGGAGAAGGCTGGGGAGAAGAAGGGAGATAGAGGCTGAGAAGAGATGCCATGCTTCTGAAGGAGTAACATGCCAGAACATGTGTAAGCCATACATACATACGTGGTAATACATAGATTAATAGAAATGGGTTAATAATTGAAACAGAGCTAGCCAACAAGAAGCTCTTACCAATTGGTTAATAGTTTAATAATTAATGTAACATCTGTGTGTTTGTTTGGGGCAAAGTGGAATTGGAACCATGTGTAACATACACCTCCATGCCATAAAATGGGTAAGCCATAGTCACATGGCAATATAAAGATTAATAGAAATCGGCTAATAATTGAAACAGAGCTAGCCAATAAGAAGCTCTTACCAATTCGTCAATAGTTTAATAATTAATGTAACATCTGTGTGTTTGTTTGGGGCAAAGTGGAATTGGAACTATGTGGAACAGACAACTCCATCTTTAAGATTCTTTATTCCTACCTCTCTGTCTAGCAATGTACTTATCATCCACTGTCACCTATAATCCCTAGTATACAATATCTTTCTGCCTCTGTATGCAGAAGGAACTAAGTAGTCAGTAACAGGTTAGCCTTGATTCTATTGGTAAAAGTGAGAATAGGATATCTCCAAGTTAATGAGAAAAATTTGATACATCAACAATTACGTCAAGAGAGAGGAGATAGGTCCTGTAGGCTAGGTCTTCACATTTGTTTGTGGAGAGGGGATAAGTTGAATTACAAAAAGCATTTCCGGAGTGAAAAAGGCAACTTCATATGTAACCACCCCCTTCTCATACAGAGGTCACAAAAGGATAAGTGTCAAGTTAAGGATGATGATATAAGTATGCAAGGATTTTTTTTTTAATTTTTCAATTTCATTTTCAATTTCTTTAAAGAATTTCCAAAGGTCATTTAGTGTGTATTTAGAGTTTCAAATAAATCCAAACTATGGTCTTAGTAAAAGTAAGTGTAGGACACAGGCCACAATTCTGATGGTCAATCTGAATTATGATTTTTTGGTGGTATTAGGATATTGGTATTGTAGAATTATAGCTGTGTGAAGAAGGAAAAGTTCTTAATCTTAGCTACTAATAGAATGAAGCTCAGCAAATTTTCTAATTGACTAGAATACAAGAAGTCCTGGGTTCAATCATCATAGTGCATTAGCTATACTTTGTAGTTGAGGCCTGTAATCCAAATGTCAGTATAAGAGGCAAAATATGTGAAGGACATGCTTAAGTATAAACTTAATTTTAGCTCAGCCAGGGTATCTGAGATCCTGCTTCAAAATATATAAACATAATATCATAAGGTTAAATATAATAGTCATAGGATCCTTATTTATTTGATTAATAATTGTTGGATTTTATTGAGAGATGTTGTCATGTGATTCAGGATGACCTTTGACTCTTGATCACAATTTATTGATATAGTATATGATTGCTAGCATCACAGTCTTCTCTCACTTTGCCTGATAAAATAAAAGTGTAAATGTTGAAGTGGACACACACACAATATTTAGTTATTTTATGAGAGCCATCTCTACTAAGAACTCTTTTTTAACTTATAATCCATGCTTGCATGTTTAATCAATATGAAGAGAGCTCTCATAAGAGAAAAAACATAAGTAGGATTTGTAGGACCCAATAGAACCACCTGAATACATTTGCAAAGTTGAAATTTGCAAGAAAATATTCAAGCCCAGATTTTTGTGCTTCTCTTCAGTAATAAATATACACCACTTCCTTTATGGACTATTGAAACTATTCACAAGGTGAAGCTTGATCTCTCTATCTCTAATTATATACTCAAAATTCCATAGAAACAATCATCTCTTTTCTCAAGTTTTCTTGAACTTAAATTCCAGTAATATAAAACTCCATGGCAACATGAGTCATATAAAAATCTTATTTTCTAAATCACTGTGAACTTCTATTGTCCTTGAAGAAAAAAATTAATACCTGCCCAAACTAATACCTTCTAAATACTGGCACTTTGCAGAAAATTGTCTCTGTTTCTTTCAAATAGCTTCTTTCCCAAAATCTTTTTTCTCATCTTCTGACATGAAATCATTACTAAGTTGTGAGTAATTATTGCAGTTCTTCCTAATATTAAAATCCTGGCTAAAATAAGCTGTTGCATGTGCTTTCTGAGACCCATCTCCCAATGCATTTTAACCTGGCCCCATATCCTCCCTAGGAATTTGTCCCTTTACAAATGGGACTGCCTTCATGGACCAAAGGTGTATCATCTAATGAACATGCCTCAACCTGTAGGGACAGTGACTGATTGAAGCCCCATGACTTCCAAGGGTCTTTAGAAATCTTGTACAACTGAAACAACTCTCCAGGTTCTAACAAGATAGCCCCTGTCAACTGATTTGTGTGGAAGTAGTCCTACAAAAAACCACCAGATCCCTTCAGAATTCACATGTGTGAAGTCACAAATTAAGGATAAATTGTTGAGGTGCCTTTTTAACATACCAAAGGTGATGGTGGCCAAAATTTTTCTGAGCATTTCTAATACCTGTGCCCTTGTAACAGAGTTCTGGCTCACAACTTCCCACGCTATAACCATACTCTTTACCACTCCAACCCCTGAGGCCCAATTCCCTTCCCCCATCCTGTGATTCTTACATAGCCTCAGTCACGTTGGATATCGGGGTCTCTTTATCTCCTGGCTTGCTACTGGTATTGTGGTTTCTCATCCCTGTCTTTTCCACTCTCAACCCCATCAACCTCTCATGGCTTGCTTCACTCAGGACCTTCCCATATATCTCTGGCTATTTCTTCCTCATATCTAAAGTAAACCTTCTCATCCCTCTTAACTAAGCACATACCAGTATCATATCATTTTTCTTTATCCATTCAACAGCTTTATTTCACATATATGTGGTGGAAACTGAACATATCCATGAATGTCAAACCATTTGATACTCAGATGGGGAAGCTATTTAAAAGTACCAAAAAATCTAGTTGTATAATTTTAAAATAAGTGAGAAACAAATTTTAACACACTTTACAATTTTTGTGTTTTAATATTTTCCTAAATGCATGTCTGTAGAGCACACGATTTCCTTGTGATAGTGTGGGCCATAGGTAGACAGACACAGTATCCTCTGCAACTGGAGTTACAATATAGGTGCAGGAGGCACATTCCAGTCCCAAGGAAGAACAGCCAACCTCCAAACCATTGACTCATCTTTTCAGGCAGTTAACAATTTCAATTTGTCTGGCTTATCCTAGAGGAAACATTAGGTGAAGCAAATGTGAATTTAAAGAAACACGTATTTAAAGGAAATCCAAAAGGATAACACATTGTACAGTGCATGAATTTTGCTTGGGAATTGTTTTTTGTTAATTGTTTTTTTTTGTTTTTTTTTTTTGTTTTTTTGTTTTTTTTGGAAAACCATGCTGTCATTGTCAGTCAATTCATATTCCTGAAAGTTCCTTTGTAGCACTGCATTTCAGCTTTGGTCCCTTGTTTTGTAAATGCTTTAAAGTGGTGTCTACAAACATACATGTTTTGATTTGAATCCTTTTCTCAGATGGGGAAACTCAAGTTACACATATTCTCTAGAATGACTGAATCTGCACTCTTTCAAAAGGGAAGATTTTGACCTGCTGCAGTGGCTCATTATCCAAAACTGCTTTCCGAAAGACACATAGCTGCACAATGGCTATGAGAAGGATCTGTGAGATGAACATCAAAATGTGATCAGATGATAAGATGTTATTTTACCCAGTAAAGCCAGCATCTGACCAGGAGTGTCATACCATGCTGTGTTTTAATACAGATATTGTGAATTTAATGAATGTCATAGTTGGGTAGACATAGAAAAGTTTCTTTATATAACCCCACTTACTTGACCGAGACCCATTTAAGAGTCACTGCACACACAGAAGGCCTCTATGCATTAGGTGCCTGCCCTTTATGTAAGGCATGGGAGAGTACAGTATCCCAGGCTTCCATTACATCATCATCATCATCATCATCATCATCATCATCATCATCATCATTAACTTAGCTTTGCAGCAGAGACATTCTTTACATTCCTGACTTAACTATTTCCATTTACAAAGTGGGGCCTAGGCTTGCCTCATCTAGGAGAAGCAGATGAAAACATGAAAACACAGCACAAGGAAGCCTAAGTAGATCAAAACCAAAACAAAATGCCCTAAATTTGCAAAAATATGACCCACAAACTCCCTGCCCTGCCTTAATAGCTAAGGGAGCCCGAACAACAAACAGTTACAATGAATGGGACACAGATAGCTTAATGGCGACATCTGATTCTCCAGACATTTCTTCTTCCTCAAAAGAGGCCCAGGTTAATTCTAAATCTACTGGAGGGGCCTTAGCATCATCCACAATGGAGGGAGGAGCTGTGGCCAATTCCTCCCGTACAGAGATAGCTGTGGACCTATATTTCTGTGCCCCTGACACTCTTCAGCCTTTTCAGTTCAGTCAAGGAACAACAGAACGTTCCATACCTGTAGATGGGACACTCAGACATATGCCCTCTCAGGTGGAAGAGCTGACACATTCTCCCTGAATAAAAGAGGACCCTAGGCCTTTTTCTTCTATGAAATCCATAATTCAACAGGTAGCCACTGAACAAGGAAGCCTAAATAGATCACAACATGATGACAATTGCTCAGGCTAGAAATCCAAAGACCCACCAACTCCTACCAATGTTTTAATAGCTGAGGAAGGACTAACCACCAATACAAAAGATGAATGGGATTTTGATATTGTTCTGAGTACATCTTGGTCTCTAAAGCTTCCATTATTCTGAGAACAGGCTCAGGATAGGTCCATCTCTTCTGGTGAAGCCCAAGCACATTCCAGATTGGAGGAATGTGCTTTGAATAATCTTTTACATTCAGAGTGGTCTCAGGAACCATTTTCCTCTGGTCCCGGTTCTTTTGGGCCATTGCATTTCACTCCAGGACCTGTAACATTATCCATTCCATCATACTGGACATACACATATATGCCCTACCCAGATGAAGATATAAATCAATCTCCTTTTTACAAAATGTGGCCCAGGGATTCCCGCTCTAGGAGAAGCAGATTAAAACAGGAAATGACTGCACATGGAATCCTCAGTAGATCAAAACCGGAACACAATGGCCTAGAGTTGCAAAAATGTGACCCACATTTTTGGGACTTTCACATTGTACTTTATACATCTGGGTCTCTAGACCTTCCAATATTCTCAGAACAGACCCAGGTTGCTTCCATCTCTATTGATGGGGACAAAACAGAGTCTACAAAGTAAGGGAATTCAGGGTAATCCGTGAAATTAAGAGGTTTGTCAGGAACAATTTTGCTCTGTCTATGGTTCTTTTCTGCCCTTCTGACACTCAAGGGTCTATAACATTATCTATTCCTGCAGATTGGACATACACATATATGCCCTTCCCAGAGAAAGAAATCACACATTCTCCCTTATACAAATTGGGTCCCAGATGTTCCACCCTAGGAGAAGCAGATTGAAACAGGAAACCACAGTAGAAAGAAGAGTCAGTAGATCACATCGAGATCACAATGGCATTGCACAACAATCCTATGATCCACAAAATCCATGTAATTCCTTTAGAGCTGAGGGAGGCCTAAAACCATGCATTTCTGATTAATGGATAATTGGTATTACCATGGGGCCATCAGAGTGTCCAGACTTTCCTTCATCCTCAGAAGAGGCCCATGATATTTCCAGCTCTCTTGGAGGGACTTTATCAACATTTACAAGTGAGAGAGGTGGTCTGGCTGAGGGCTCCCCTGGAGAGGGTTCAAAGAAACAATTTTGCTCTGTCCCTGATTCTTCTCAGCCTTTGAACTTCACACAAGGTCCTACAAAACTGTCCATTCCTGTAGACTGGATGTTCACACATAGTTCCTCTTGGTAGAAGAGTTCTTCTTTCAAAAAGAACCCCATGCCACCCTCTTCTATGAAAAGCAGTATTCAACAGAAAGACACAGCACAAAGAAAACTCAATAGATCACATCCTGATGCCAATTACTTAGAGCATAATTCCAATGACCCAAAATCTTCCACCTCTTCTTTAACAGTTGAGGAAGGCCTAACATCCAACATAAAAGAAGAATGGGACTTTGACATTGTTCTTGGTACATCTGGGTCTCTAAACCTTCCTTTATTCTCAGAACAGAAATAAGTTACTTCCATCTTTACTTGTGAAACCTAAACAGAGTCCAAATGTGTTGTAGGTTATTTGGATGATTCCACACCTTCAAAGGGATATTCGGATTCATACTGCCCTGGCCATGGTTATTTTGGGCCCTTACAGTTCACTCAAGGGCCTGTAACATTATCCATTCCAGCAGATTGGACATACACACATATGCTCAAACCGAATGAAGATATCACTCACTCTCCCTCCTACAAATGGTTTCCTGTTCTAGGACAATGAGATTGAATCATGAAACTAAACCATGAGGAAATCTCAATAGATCCAAACCAGATCAAAATGGCCTAGAGTTGCAAAAACACAACAAACAGACTCCTTGCATTGCTTTAAGAGCTGAGGGAGTCATAATACCATACAATTCTTATAAATGGGACACTGATATTATAATGGGGACATCTGATTCTCCAGATATTCCTGAATCATCTGAAGAGGCCCAGGTTTTATCCAGCTCTACTAGAGGGGCCTTAACATCATCCACAATTGAGGGAGAAATTCTGGATGATGCCTCTCCTTCTGTGGGGGACCAATTTTTCTCTGTCCCTGACTCTGTACAGCCTGTGACCTTCAATCAAGGACAAACAACACAGTCCATACAGGTGGATTGGACTTTCACACATATGCCCTCTCAGGTGGAAGAGTTGAAAAATTCTCGATCTATAAAAGATGACACCAGGCCATGCTCTTTGATGAGAACCAACATTCAACAGGCAGCCCCTGCACAAGGAAGCCTGAATAGATCACATTCTGCTGACAATTACTCAGCCAGAAATCCTATGACACACAACCTCCCACCAATGTCTTAACAGCTGAGGGAGGCCTAATATTCAATACAAAAGATAAATGGTACTTCGTCATTATTTTTGGAACATCTGTGTCTCTAGACTTTCTTATATTCTCAGAAGAGTCACAGGATACTTCCCTCTCTACTGGAGGAGAACAAACAAAGTGCATAATGGAGGGAGTTCTGAATGATCCCTCACATTCAGAGGGTTCTGGATCTGGAAATTTTCTTCCCCAAAAGTCCACTCAAGGACCTATAACACTATCCATTCTTGTAGACTGGACCCACACACATATGCCCTCTACACAGGAAGTGATCACTGATACTCCCTTTTACAAAATGGGTTCCAGGCAATCTTCCCCTAGGAGAAGCAGATAGAAACAAGAAACCACCATGTAAGGAAGCCTCAGTAGATCACATCAGGGCCACAATGGCATTGCACAGCAATATTATGACCCACAAACTCCATTCAGCACGTTAAGACTGATGGAGGCCTAAAACCTAGCATTGGTATTGCCATGAGGACCGACATTTATACACCCTCAGAAGGGTCCCAGATTAGTTCTTAGTCTACCTGACAGGCTATAACATTATCCACCCATGAGGAAGAAATACTTGCTTATCGCTCCCCTGCAGAGGCCTCAGTGAACCTATTTTGCACTGTCCCTGATTCTTCTTAGCCTTTGTACTTCACTCAAGGGACTATAACACTGTACATTCCTGTAGACTGGATGCTCATACATATGCCCTCCGATGTATAATAGACAATACCTTTGCCCACTTACAAAAGTGGCCCAATGTTGTCATCCTCTATGAGAAGCAGATGTATATTACAAACTACAATATGAGTAACCCTCAATGGATCAGCACCAGTTTACCATGGCCTGTACCAGAAAATCATTGACCCACAAACTCCTTCCCCTTCCTTAAAAGCAGAGAACACTAACATTTAACACATCTGATGGATGGGACTTTGTCATTCATCTTGTGTTTTCCTTTTCTGAAGTCTTCCCTTCATCTTCAATGCAGGCACAGGTTTACTCCAACATTGCCTGAGAGGTCCTAGCAAGTACCACAAGTAAGAGAGGTGTTTGTGATGATGCCTCTCCTTGGAGGGTGATGTGCAAACCTTTTGCTCTATCAGGAGTTCTTTTGGCATTTGTAGTTCACTCAAAGTTCTATATTATTGTCCATGCCTGCAGACTGGAATTTCACACAGGTGTTATTCCAGGTAGAATAGCTCACCTATTCTCCATCTTACAATGGTTTCCTCCATGTGTTCTTCTATTAGGAGAAGCAAATGGAAACAGAAAAAGAGTGCCAAAGGACGCCTCAGTAGATCACAAACTGATTAAAATGGCTTAGGCTAGAAAACCTATGGCCCACAAATTCCCATCTCAGTTGTAATACCTGATGAAATCATCACAACAAACATATTTCATGAAAGGGACTTAAGCTTTACTCCAGGTACATCTGGGTCCTTAGATATTCCATCATCCTCACATCAAGCACAAGTAACTTTCATCTACACTAAAGACATCTTGCCAACTTCTACATGTGTTAAATGAGTTCTAGATTGTCCCACACCTACATGCTGGATTGTGGACAACTTTTCCTGTCCCTGATTCTTTGGGGCCTTTGAAGTTCACACAGGGACCTTTAAAACTGTCTATACTGGCATATTGTATCTTTCAACGTCTCCCTTCCTATGAAGGTGTCACTTTCCAGTCTACTTCTAGGACTCTGTAGACAATGAATTACAAACTAAGGAGAAGAGATGCAAACAGGAATTACCTCAGCAAGGCAGCATAACAATTTTTCCCTCAGAACAATCAGACCTAACAGAACTAGAATGCTTCAGACCAATTCACATTCCCCAAATGGGGCAGATATGCCCCTTTTCAAGATGATAGCCAAACAGCATGCTCATGACTCAATAAGCTATGTGACATATATGTTTAGAACCAATGACCTAAGAAGTGCACAGATACATATTTCTATTTATATTTATTATATATTTATTGTCCCTCATAAGGTGATACCTCAGGTCTTCAATCATAGCAAATGTTCTCATAAATAAACCTAAGCAACTACCAGGACTCAAACTAAACTTCTGATTACCACAGAAGTTTACTGAGAAATGCGCACTGAGAACCAAGGGCTTCGGGCTTTCCTTAGTAGATCAACAAGCAATGTGACATACATATCTTGATTCAGGTGATCTTGGACATTCCCCAGTCACCAAAATGGGTTTCAGACAAAATAATGTTGGGATTTAGATGTTTGCATTATTCACAGGAGGCAAAAGTTTCCTAAACATTAATCAAGGGAATTTGAGATCTATCCAGTCAAGGAGAAGCTAGGTGAGACATTAAATTTCATGTCAGAGGCCCCAGAATTTCATATTAAGTAGAACAAAGGTTTGTATATTCCCATCCAAACAAGTATTCCTAGAATATATATTTATTCTCAACTGGCACTAAGAAATTCCTGCTCTAATCAGAGGAGGTTAAAGGAAAACCTGAGTGCATGACTGTAAAATCATGGCTCCTCACTCTTTGGAACAAGAAGAAATGAAGTACTACCTTCAAGGTTCTGAATCTTTCTCTTTCTGTGGAAAGAGGGACAAAGGTAAGAACTAGATTTAAACTCATCAAAACTAACCTACTAAACCTACTTGGAAAATTCTCATATGTGAAATTAACTTATTTGTGCTAACCACATGAGCATAGCATCAGATTTTCAGGAGTGAACTAAGAGTGGCATACAGGATTCTATATTCAATGGGGAGAATATAGACATTAATTATCTCTACTATATTGTGAGAGATAATATCCTATGAAGAAGTAAGATACAGAGCATAACATGTATACCAAGTGATTCTACAATATTAAATGGTGATTAAAGTAAACCCTATCAGTAAACAATGATATAATTGTCTTCTTTGCATTCATGCTAATCTTAGTTCTACACTGTTTCCAAGGAAAACTAACTGTGATTGAGACCTTCTCCCTCTGTGCTTGGTAGACCTTACGTATACCCTTATCCATGGGAAATTTGGGGAACACTAATTTGAAGACCCATCACAAATATAGAAAAGCTAGCTTGAAAACCAGGTCATTTACTAATAAGTTTTCACCAAAATTGGGAAGTTCCTGTTCTTTGTGATAACATCTTTCAAGTTGTTTATAAGTTTGAGAACCTAGGCCTAGGAATTTACATCCAAACTCTGAGAAGAATGTGAAGATTTCACTCATGACTTCAGTAGAGTTGCCAGAGACAGATGTTTTCTATATTTTAAAGAAGAATTCAAATATGACAAGAATTTTCTTGGATCGTGCTCTTCCTCAAAAGGTAAATTGTGGCATTTAAACTTACAACAGCACCATTGGAGATACTTTGCCTCCCAAATTTTGCCTTACTTTATTTCAACCTATGAAAGACCAGAGTTAGACCTTCTGCGAATGACACAAGGATCTCTCATATTTTCCTTTTCTGAGCATGGGCACATTGATTTGCCTACTTACTAAGAAACATTGTTCACTATAGTGGCAGGTCATAGAGAACAATGAGAGCAAGAAGAGCCTGGAATCTATCTACTTCCTTCAATTCAATCTCTAAAAAGTGTGTTCTCATCATTGCAGACCAGATCTGTTAGATTGACGGAACACAAATGCAACTACACAATTTATCTGGAAACAGAAACACAAAATTTTCAAGATTCCTAAGAGTAGTGACATATCTCTTGCAGATCCCATTCTAGATATGAGCATACCTAATCACATTGAAAATTTGGAATATGAGGAGAATATTCTAGGGTATACTGGACTTAATTTTACATGGTATGCAAATGTCTGCTGAAAATGTGTCAGATTTTCCCTATGTGGCCAAGGGAGTATAATTCCCACTATTTTGAAAGAGTGTGTCTAATGCACATGGGTCTACTCCTCAGAAATCCTATGTACCTATATTCTTCATTTTCCCACCTATAAAAAAGTGAGCATAAAACATTTCTTCAAAGGTCAAAGAGTGCAAAGAGCCCTTATTATAAAAATGTTTCTTGGCTACTACATAATTATAAAATTTCAGCTCTAACAAGCTAGAATGTGAACAGCTCACATTGAGGAAATGTGATAAATGATCCTTTTGATAATTTTGGCTCACACTCGAGAACTGATGTTCCATTATAAAAGAATCTTTGAATCTGACATTGATTTCCAGGAACAGCCTAGTATGAATCATACAGACAGAGTCTTTTTTCTGAGGGATTATGGGATATCCCCTGGCTTATGTACGATGCACAACATGTTCTCTAACTAAGTAGTGGTCCTTTGGGCCTTTGTTTTATGATTCATGTAGTCTGATATTTAAAGTTAGAGATGTTGATCTATGAGAGAATTCCTCTCTGAATAATATCTAGCTTAGATATACCAGGACTTAGTATTTGCAAACAAAGTCAAGAATTCATGCCATCTATCTATTAGCCAGTCATCAGAAATGAGAATTCTGGCATTAATACGTAGACCTAAAAGGCTGTTGAAAATAGATGAAGCAAACTTCTCAGCCTGCATCATTCATGGTGTTACAAACAGCATTTGAATGCTAGCTGGTCTTCCCCAGAATCAAGACAACATATGGAAATACTAACATCTGAAGAAGTGTTTCAAAACCTGATTATATATGTTGGGATATTCCTCTACTGCTAATCCCTTTTAAGTCAGGGAAGTATGATTTATGCACCCACTGACCAAGCGGATTCTGAAATTCACTTTTGTTTAAGGGGGTCACACAGTTATTCTTTCACAGAAGGTGTCTAGTACTCCCATTCTTCCATTATTACTCCTCACCTTTTCACTTTTAAATAAGGCATAAGACATAGATCTTAGACAAAAGACTGCTTTTGACTTTTGTCCTTTATACCAAGGGGATTTAAACTTTTATTTTTCTCTTCCATGGCACTCACATTTGTCCATTTGTACAATTGGGTATAAATCATTTTAATAATCAGTAACAGGGACTAAAGTGAAGGGGGCCTTATGCTTCTTCCTCTGTAGAAAATAATTGGGTACTTCGAGACAACAGGATAGTTTAGAAAGTTTATAATGCATCTTTGCAAATCAGTGTGCCCCAGGTATTCTATATCATCTAACGTGGTTTGGAACAAAATTATCTGGTAATTGAAAACTCCAAAATGTTTTCTATTGGCAAGTGAGTGTCTCAAGCAATCATGTTTTCAAAGACATTTCAGAGTTACCTATCTGAACTCTAGTTGACCTTTCTGAATATGGTCACTTGTCATTGCAAATGAAAGCCTCCCCAGCTGAGCAAATCAGCAACTTCAACACCTGTAAGAGATGGGACCACACTACATCCATGAATATATAGCAGAGAATAAAATATAGACATGGATTCATCTGCCTAGAACCTAGTAAATATACTTGAAAATTTGTTATCAAATGTAGAGACAAAGAAAGTCTTGTGGAAGCATGCCCAGAAGACCAGTCGTACTTCAGGAAAAAAATTCTGAATTCTTTCTGGACTCACAAACTTTTGATTCATGGTATGCATATCTGTATCTAGGGTGCATAATTGGAAGTTAATGAGGCAGAGCCCAAATATTTTCCCACTATCCAAGGTAATCTAGGATTTTCACCACTGTCAAGGGTGAATTGAAATTCTACATACTGAAATAATATGTATAAGGTGTTTCCTCCTCTTAATAAGGAGATTCAGAAATATTCCCTTACCCAGGCTGGCTCCAGAAGTTTCCACTCTGCCAAAGGAGATACAGAACACACTCAACCAAAGTGTCACTATATATCCCTCTTTGAAAATAAGCAATGTTCTGTGTATATGTGAGTCAGTTAGAAGCTCAGTCCTTTTCTTCTATTACAATCCTGCATTAGAAATTATATATCTCTACAAGGTACAATTAAATTAGTAAATTTGCCCATCTGCAACTCAGAGATTTTCTTAATGCCAAAGATGATATTAAACATGATTCTCTGCCTAATAGGACTTTGCATTACCTTCCCATTTGATTTTATATATCCATGGGGAATTTCCATACATAATATCTAAGTACACAGCCTTAAAATCCCCTTAAATACTAAGGTGTGTTGGAAAGACACAGTTATTAATAACTGAAATGCTTGCTTATACTGATGTGACATTCAAAGACCCTGGTAGTCATATTGGATTATTAGAAAATAATCTAAACAGTACTAGAGAGGATGTAGAGAAAAGGGAACACTCCTCTACTGCTGGTGGGAGCGCAAACACATGAAGCCACTTTGGAAATCAATATGGCAGTTCTTCAGGAAAATGGAAATCAGTCTACATTTCCACTCTTAGGCAAATACCTAAAAGATGAACATTGATACAACAAAGACACCTGTTCAACTATGTTCATAGAAGCATTGTTTGAAAGAGGCAGAATGTGGCAGCAACCTAAATGCCCCTCCAATGAGGAATGGATAAAAAATGGTACATTTATGCAATGGAGTACTACTCAGCAGAAAAAAATAATGGAACCTAAAATTCACAGACAAATGGATGGAACTAGAAGAAACTATCCTGAGTGTTGTAACCCAGTCACAAAAAGACAAACATGGTTGTACTCACTCATATAATGATTTTAGATATGGATCATGGTATGGCTACCCAAGAAACCACATCACCAGGAAAGGTAGGAAAAAAAAAGGAGGACCTAAAGACAGACATACATCATACTCCAGAGAATGGGAAAGGGACAAGATCTCCTGAGAGAGTTAGGAGCATGGGGGGAGGGGAGATGGAGTTATGAAATAGGGAATGTGAGAAGAGGAGGTGAGACGAGAAGATTACAGAGAAGTAAGTTTGAGTCTGGAAAGACTAGAACAGTGTAAGAAAAGAGATACCATAATAGAGGGAGCCATTATAAGATTATTCTTTAATTTTGCATTTTTTATTCTTGTTGTGGAATAATCACTCTGGTTGGTTCAATAAAAACTCTAAATGGCCAATGTTTAGTATGGTAATACAAGTTATGACAAAAAGTGGTTTTGGTATAAAACATTGGATTAAGGATAGATAATACAAAACTCCAAATTTGCCAAATATAAATGGACTGGTCATAGGAAATGCCATTCTTACCTGACAATTATTCTTATTTTTCTTTCAGAATTTTTTATTTGAATTAGAAACAAGATTGTTTTACATGACAATCCCAGTTCGCTTCTGCATCCCATTCTCCCCTACAACCTGAACTAAAACCCTACCTATCATATATCCTTTCTGCTCCCCCTGGATGCTAAGGCCTTCCAAAGCCTGACATCAGAGTCTATAATATCCTTTGGTATAGGGTCTAGGCCCAACCCCATGTGTCTTGGCTCAGGAAGTATTCCTCTATGTGGAAATGGACTCCCAAAGTCGACACCTATACTATGGATAAGTACTGAACTGCTACAGGAGGTCCTTTAAATTTCCGAGGTTTCCTCAATGAAATCCATCTTCCTTGGGTCAGGATCAGTCCCATGCTGGTATCCGAGGTATCAGTCTGGGGAGCAAGAGTTCCCTGATGTTCAGGTCAGTTGTTTCTGTGAGTTTCACCAGCCTTGTCTGGACCCCTTTGCTCTTCACTCATCCTTCTCTGCATCAGGATTCCAGTTTAGTTCAGTGGGAAAATGTGGGTATCTGCTTCTACTGACACCAGCGGTTGGATAAGGGCTATTGGGTGGCATATAAGTCAGTCATCAATCTCATTATCATGGGAGGGCATTTAAAGTAGCCTCTCTTCCGTTACTTATATTGCTAGCTGGTGTCATCTTTGTAGATCTCCGGAAATTTCCCAAGACCCTGATTTCTTTGTAAACCTAAAATGTCTCCCTCTTTTATTGTATCTCCAACTTTGTTATCTTCCATTCTTCCCCTTACTTAAAGTTTCTGCTCCCTCATGTCCTCCTTACCACTCCTGTTTTCCCCTTTTCATTCTCATAGGTCCCTCCCTGCTCTTCTGGTGCTCTCAATTTGCTCAGGAGATCTTGTCCCTTTCCTCTTCTCCAGGGGACCATGTATGTCTCTCTTAGGGCGCTCCTTGTTTACTTGGTTCTCTGGCAGTGTGGATTGTAGGCTGGTAATCCTTTATTCTATGGCTACACTCTACATATGAGTGAGTACATATCATAGTTTGTTTTTTTGTGATTGGGTTACCTCGCTCAGAATGGTTTCTTCTACTTCCATCTATATTCATACAAATTTCAAGATTCCATTTTTTTCTGCTGAGTAGTACTTCATTGTGTAAATGTACCACATTTTCTCTATCCATTCTTTGGGTGAGGGGCATCTAGGCTGTTTCCAGTTTCTGGCTATTACACATAGTGCTGCTATGAACATCACTGAACAGATGTCCTTATTGTATGAGTGTGCATCTTTTGGGTATATGCCTAAGTTTGGAATTGCTGACTCTTGTGGTAGACTCATTCTCATTTTCTTGAGGACCTGCCATACTGATTTCTAAAGTGGCTGTAAAAGTTGGGACTCCCATCAGCAGTGGAAGTGTGTTCCCCTTTCCCCACATCCTCTCCATCATAAAATATCATTTTTTTTATTTTAGCCATTCTAACAAGAGTAAGATGGTATCTCACAGTTGGATA